>NC_057798.1:694663668-694740607 GCF_018294505.1 Triticum aestivum | reverse complement strand
GCCGGATCCGGCCCCCGGCGACCACCTCCTCCACGCCGGCGAGCTACCCCGGCGCCCCTCCACCTCTCTCCGGCCGCCGCGCCATCGCCGGCATCTTCTGTGGCCGCGAGATCGGATCGGGAGCGGGTAGCTACAGTAAACCCTAGCGCCCCCCCCGTTGACTTTCTCCCTCTCCCGTTATATTTTTCTTGCTACTTTGACTGCTTGTATCTCCACAACCGTAGCTCCGTTTTGGGCATATGATATATCAAAATCTTCGACTCGACATGTACATCATTTCATTCCATTGCATCATTTGCATTTGAGGTCATCTTGATACCCAAAATGCTGTTAGAAGGAGGCTTCGTGAGTTAAATTGCAGATCCTTTAGTTCATCATGCACTTTTGTCATTTTTGCTATGTTTAATTCGTGCATGATATGCCTATGCCCCTTTGGGATGTATTGTGAAGCATTTTGTCTTCTTTCCAGAGGTGCCACCCATGTATTTTTAGGATGTGTGTGTTGTCTTGTGCAAGCTTGCGAAGTAGGGTACCTGAGAATGCAGATTTCAGGGACAGTGATTTTCACTAAGTCTGGGATATTTTAGTTCATGATGCTATATGTCCAGCTTGTTTCCTAGCGATCCGTGCCTCTTTTGAGGATGATCAGTAAGGGAGTTTTGATATTTAAGTTATGCTCTATCCATCCATGTCTTTGTTGGCATATGTGGAGTGCTCTAGGTTGACTCAATCGAGCTCAACTTTTGCTTCGTTGTTGATCTGGGCAGATCGTCAACTTGTTTGCGGTTTTGCCGATGCTACCGTTAGTGTTCCATGCATGCTATGCCTTCGTTCTTGCCATGTGTAGCTAGAACTTTGTGCCTTCTTGCTGGTTATATGCTATCCTTGCCATGACTTGCACCGTAGTGAGTGCATCGAGCTCGTTTGCATGCCTTCGTGAGTTAAATTTCAGCATGTCTCAGTTTTCACTAAGTCTGAAAACTGATTGTGTTCGAGCGATGTTCGTGAGCTCGGTAGAGTATTTTGTGAACCCTTTTGGCCCCAGGTCACTTTGGGTGTTTTATTAAGCTTTTTGAGTAGCTCCATGCCATGTTCTTACTTGTCATGTTCAGGTTTTCTATCATGTTGTTTTGCTGCTCCGAAGAGAGCATCGTGATCTGAAATTTCAGACTAGTGTTAATTTCACTAAGTCTGAAATCTGTTTTGCATTTGCGTTTTAGCCATGCTTGTTTGAACCTATTAATGGATGAATTTGCCTATGGCTCAGTGCTAGTGTTTTGTCAACCATCTTGTGTACTTCACTGCCATATATTTTGTTTTCTTGTTTGGTGGCTGTAGCATGTTCATTTCGTTGCATTTAGATGCCTACTTGCGGTAATCGCAGACCGGTGTCATATCTTAAAACGCTTGCCATTTCTAAACCGTAACTCCGATTCCAATGATCTTTATATCGTTTTCAAGCGATTTCATCCCCTCTATCCAGTGGCACACTTGGTTTTCCAAGTTGATGCCAGGTTCATGCATTTCCTGTCATATCTTGCATTTTGCATCCCGCATAGCATATCGTCATTTCATCATATTGCTTGGTCTTGCCCGTGGTTGATTGTATCCTTGTTGCTTGTTTGTCTTGTTGGGTAGAGCCGGGAGACGAGTTCGCTACCGAGGAGCCCGTTGAGTTCGCTTGTGAGGATCCAGTCAACTCTGACAACTGTGCAGGCAAGATGATCATACCCTCGAAATCACTACTATCTTTGCTATGCTAGTTTGCTCGCTCTTTTGCTTTGCCAATGCTACGATGCCTACCTTTTGCTTGTCAGCCTCCCAATTGCCATGTTGAACCTCTAACCCACCTTGTCCTAGCAAACCGTTGATTGGCTATGTTACCGCCTTGCTCAGCCCTTCTTATAGCGTTGTTAGTTGCAGGTGAAGATTGGAGCCGTTCCTTGTTGGAACATTTATTTACTTGTCGGGATATCATTATATTGCTATGTTATCTTAATGCATCTATATACTTGGTAAAGGGTGGAAGGCTCGGCCTCTCGCCTAGTGTTTTGTTCCACTCTTGCCGCCCTAGTTTCCGTCATATCGGTGTTATGTTCCCGGATTGTTGCGTCCCTTACACGGTTGGGCTATAATGGGAACCCCTTGATAGTTCGTCTTGATTAAAGCTTTTCCAGCAATGCCCAACATTGGTTTTACCATTTGCCACCTAGCCTCTTTTCCCTTGGGTTTCCGGAGCCCGAGGGTCATCGTATTTTAGCCCCCCTTGGGCCAGTGCTCCCTCTGAGTGTTGGTCCGAACTGAGCTGCCTGCGGGGCCACCTCGGGGAAACTTGAGGGTTGGTTTTACTCGTAGCTAGTCTCATCTGAGTGTGCCCTGAGAAAGAGATATGTGCAGCTCCTATCGGGATTTGTCGGCACATTCGGGCGGTGTTGCTGGACTTGTTTTAACCTGTGGAAATGTCTTGTTGTACCGGGTTACCGAGTCTGATCGGTGTGTCCCGGGTGGAGGTCTATTCCTTCGTTGACCGTGAGAGCTTGTCATGGGCTAAGTTGGGACTCCCCTGCAGGGATTGATCTTTCGAAAGCCGTGCCCGCGGTTATGGGCGGATGGGAATTTGTTAATGTCCGGTTGTAGATTACTTGAATTAAACTTAATTAAAATGAATCAACCGTGTGTGTTACCGTGATGGCCCCTTCTCGGCGGAGTCCGGGAAGTGGACACGGTGTTGGAGTTATGCTTGCGCAGGATGTTCCTTTAGTTTCTCGCTCGTGCTTCGCCTTCTCTTCTCGCTCTCTTTTGCGTATAAGTTAGCCACCACATATGCTAGTCGCTTGCTGCAGCCCCACACATATTTGCCTTATCCATTCCTATGAGCTTAAATAGTTTTGATCGCGTGGGTGCGAGATTGCTGAGTCCCTGTGGCTCACAGATACTACAACTCCAGATGCAGGTCCAGGTGATTCCGCTCCAGGTGACGAGTACGAGCTCAAGTGGGAGTTCGACGAGGACTCTCAGCGTTACTACGTGTCTTTTCCGGATGATCAGTAGTGGTGCCTAGTTGGGGTTATCGATTCAGGACCTTGTCGCATGTTGGGTTCTTTTCTATTTTGGCGCCGCAGTCGGGCCATGAGTGTTTGTTTGATGGATGTTATTTATGTACTCTGATGTGACGTGGCGAGTGTAAGCCAACTATGTTATCTTCCCCTTTTATTATATATTACATGGGATGTTGTAATGATTGCCTGACTTGCGACATTGCTTTCAATGCGGTTATGCCTCTAAGCCGTGCCTCGACACGTGGGAGCTATAGCCGCATCGAGGGCGTTATACAATTGGTATCAGAGCAAGGTACTCCCTTGTTCTGTGTGATTCGGTTTAACCACCTGGAGTTTAGCTATGTCGACTGCAGGGATAATCAAAGTCTCCGCTGCCTGCCCCGTGTTCGATGGAACTGAATATCCCTACTGGAAGAATAAGATGCGCATGCATCTTGAAGCCATTGATGTCGACCTCTGGTATGTCGTCAAGAATGGTGTTCCCAAAACTGGTGAAGGTGTCACCCCTACTGATGTCAAGAAGTTCATTCAACTGGACTCGACTGCAAAGAACATCATCTGTGGTCATCTGACAAAAGGACAGTATGGCCGTGTGAGTGCTCTGGAAACGTCAAAGCTAGTCTGGGACTGGCTATCCAAGGTCAATGAAGGCGTCTCAACACAGAGAGATCAAAGGATCAGTGTTCTTCGCAACCTCTTCAACCGCTTCAAGAGAAACGACAATGAAAATGTCCAGCTTACGTTTGATCGTCTGACTGACATCACAAATGAGCTTCAAGCTCTCGGCGCCATTGAGATCACCAAGCATGAAATTGTCAAGACACTGTTGAGATCACTTGACACCTCCTTTGACACCCTTGCCCTCATGATACAAGAACGTCCTGACTTCAAGACACTCGATCCGTCTGATATACTTGATAGGCTCAATACACATGAGTTCCAGCTTTCTGAGAAAAGAGATATCTATGGCCCCAACTATGGCCGAACTCGTGCTTTGAAGGCAAAAGTTGTTTCCTCATCTGAAGAAGAAGAATCTGACTGCGATTCTGATGATCCTGAAGACATTGGAAGGGAGCTTGCTATGCTTGTGAAGAAGGTCCAGAAATTCACCAAGAAGAAGGGCTTCAGAAAGTCTTCACGATCCAGTTCAAGAAATGATGAAGCTTCCGCTCAAGACAACAAGAAGAGAACATGTCACAAGTGTAAGAAGCCTAGGCACTACATCTCTGAGTGTCCTCAGTGGGACAATGAGAAGAAGAAGAAGAAGAGCAAGGAATATGACTCTGATGACAAGAAGAAGAAGAAATCATCAAAGTCTTCTTCCAAGTCCACATCAAAGTCTTCATCTCATAAGAAGAGCTCATCTGGCAAGGCTCGTGCTTTTGTTGGCAAGGAAATGGATTCAGAGGAGGAGTCTGCTTCTAAGGAGGCAGAGGTGGAATCTGAAGCTGAGTCCGACTCTGGCGTTGCAAGTCTGGCTCTAGCCACAACCTACGTTGCCAAGTCCATCTTCAACACTGAAGACAATGGCTCCCACACCAATGCTGATGATGACAAGGACGATCCTGCTCCCACCTACTGCTTCATGGCACGCGGTGCCAAGGTAAAATCGCACGATGCTTACTTTCAAACATCAAGTGAAGATGACTCTGATTGTGAATCTAAACCCAGCTACAAAACACTTGCTAAAATTGCTACTGAACAGCAAAGGGGCATGGAACATACTCAGAAACTGTTAGACAAAAGCGATGACCTGTTGGACGCGGAAATGACACGTTCACAATCCTTAGTTGAAGACATAAAAAATCTTCATAATAAGTATCAAGAACTTGAAAGTCTTCATGAGACGCTCTCAACCACTTATGAAAAGCTCTCCTATGATTATCTTCAAAGGAAGCAAGAGCTTGAGAAACTGAAAGCGACTCATGAAGATCTTCAAAAAGAGAATGAGTCATTTCGCACTCAACAGATCAGTCCCACTCAGGATGAATTTGAACCACCATGTCTAAAATGCATTGAGCATGATAACGCTGCTTCTGTTGCTGAATGTTCCACTGCTGCTACTGTTGCTCTATCTTCAACTTCTGATGTGGTAACTAACACCTCATCTGAGGATACCACTACTATTGCTGATGAAAATGCTAGGTTGAAGACATTGCTTGAAACAGGGATGTACAAAAGTCTAAAAGGGCATCAGACACTTTGTGATGTCCTCAAAAAGCAGATTCTGAACCGAAACCCTAGGAAAGAGGGTGTTGGGTTCGAGAGGAAAATGAATGTTGATGGTTCCTACTGGAAGCCTGAGCAGTATCCCAAAACCACATGGGTTGCTGCAAAGGAACCTTCAGTGGATCCATCCACTTTATCTGGATTTACCTGTGCTAATCCTATTATCATTGATGAATCCTTTGATGCAAACTATAAACTATTCAAAAATCAGAATGGTTAAGTGTTTGCCAGGTATATTGGTACTAACTGCAGGAATGGACCGCCAATGAAGAAGATCTGGGTTCTCAAAAGCTGTCTTGAGAATCTTCCAGTGAATGTCATCATGACACCACCAGGGAAGAAGACAAACCCCAGACCAAAGGCATCATATGGTCCAACGGCTTCATATGAACACAGGACTCACTTTAGTCACCCTAACGCCAATGTTTTGCAGGGAAATCGTACTCAGACTCATGAATATGAGCATGTGTCTTCAAACCACTATGTTCATAGAACTAAGAACTTTTCTGCTTATTCACATGAGTATCATTCATCTCCTGCAAGGCTATTTGCTAGGGCTTCAAAGCCGAAATTCTCAGATGCTGCACTTAGACTCATTGCTTCTAAGCCACCCCTGAAAATGTGGGTGGTGAAGAAGAATTAACTCTCTTTTGCAGAATGTGGTCTTCAGCCAGCAATCAAAGGCGTCCAATATAATTGCTGGGGACCTAAAACACAAAGGGACGCATGATAAAATGACTTACTATGTACTCCACATATGAATCGCTTACCTGTCATACTGTGTGCTAACTTTCATCTATGCTGTGATAATCCAAGTGTGCATCAACTGCTTATGCTTCATAACATACATTGTGAAGCCTATCCTCCTAACTGCAATGTAGGGCATGTCACCAAAAGCTTCAGAATGGATTATTGACAGCGGATGCACTAATCATATGACTGGTGATCAAAGTCTTCTCATGGACTCAACCTTACGTCCATCCGACAAGAGTCAAATCACATTTGCTAACACTGGTAAAGGCAATGTATTGGGTCTAGGTAGAGTTGCAATCTCTAGGGATCAACACATGGATAAAGTGATGCTTGTTGAATCCCTTGGATTCAACTTAATGTCTGTCTCAATGCTTTGTGACTTAAACATGATTGTGATATTTGGAAAATATCGTTGCCTTGTACTAATGGAATCTGACAAGTCTCTAGTCTTTGAAGGGTATAGGAAAGGTGATCTATACATGGTAGATTTCTCAGCAGGTCCACAGCTTGTCGTTTGTCTTCTTGCAAAAGCTTCAGAATGCTGGCTTTGACATCGAAGGCTGGGGCATGCTGGCATGAGGAACCTACACACTCTCATCAAGAAAAAGCATGTCATAGGCATCGAAGGTGTCAAGTTCAAGAAAGATCATTTGTGTGGTGCTTGCGAAGCTGGGAAGATGACAAGGGCCAAGCACCCCTCGAAGACAATCATGACGACATCTCAACCCTTTGAGCTGTTGCACATGGACTTATTTGGTCCTACTCACTACTCCACCCTCACAACAACAGCGTGTCTCTATGGCTTCGTCATTGTTGATGACTACTCAAGATACACATGGGTGCACATAATTCTCTACAAGACTGAAGTACAAGATGTCTTCAGACGATTCGCCAATCGAGCAATGAACAACTATGGCGTCAAGATCAAGCATATCAGAAGTGATAACGGGACTGAATTCAAGAACACCGGCCTTGATCTTTATCTGGATACAATGGGAATCACTCATGAATTTTCTGCTCCATATACACCCCAACAAAATGGCATTGTTGAGCGCAAGAATAGAACCCTCATTGAGATGGCTCGAACAATGCTCGACGAGTACAAGACACCAAGAAAGTTCTGGCCTGAAGCTATTGATACTGCATGTCACATCATCAACCGTGTTTACATCCACAAGCTTCTGGGCAAAACATCCTATGAGCTCCTTACTGGCAAGAAGCCAAATGTCAGCTACTTCAGAGTCTTTGGTGCTAGGTGCTGGATCAAGGATCCCCATCACAAGTCAAAATTTGAACCCAAAGCTCACGAAGGCTTCATGCTTGGCTATGGAAAGGACTCACACTCCTATAGAGTTTTCAACCTCTTTCACTACAAGATCGTCGAAACTGTGGATGTGAGATTTGATGAAACCAATGGTTCACAAAGAGAACTCCTGCCAAGTACACTAGATGAAGCACCTCCAAGCGAATCTATGAAGCTGATGGGAACTGGTGAAATCATGCCTTCTGAAGCACAACCTGAAGAGGAACTTATCATCACTGCACCAAATCAACATGAAGACAATGCTCAGACTGAAGACAATCCTCCCAATGATGACAATGATCAGCAAGAGCAAAGTCTTCGTCCTGTTCATCCTCGTGTTGCAAATGAAGTACAAATCGAGAAGATAATTGACAGCATCAATGTGCCTGGTCCGCTTACTCGCTCAAGAGCAACACGGTTAGCAAACTTCTGTGGGCACTTTTCATTTGTGTCAATATCAGAACCCAAGAAAGTTGCTGAAGCTTTTATGGAACCTGAATGGATTCAAGTCATGCAAGAAGAACTTCAACAATTCAAGCTGAATAATGTTTGGGAACTTGTCAAGCGACCTGACCCTCGCAAGCATAACATTATTGGAACGAAATGGATATATCGAAACAAGCAAGATCAGCATGGTCAAGTTGTCAGAAACAAGGCACGTCTTGTGGCTCAAGGATATACTCAAGTTGAAGGAATTGACTTTGATGAAACATTTGCTCCTGTTGGTAGGCTTGAAGCTATTCGCATACTGCTAGCCTATGCTAATCATCACAACATCTTGCTATATCAAATGGATGTGAAGAGTGCATTTCTCAATGGCAAGATTGAAGAAGAAGTATATGTCGCTCAACCACCTGGCTTTGAAGATCCAAAACATCCTGATATGGTGTACAAGCTAAACAAAGCACTGTATGGCCTCAAACAAGCTCCTCGCGCATGGTATGATACGATCAAAGACTTCCTGAAGAGCAAAGGTTTCAAACCAGGATCCCTCGATCCCACACTCTTCATGAAGACATATGATGGCGAACTGTTTGTGTGCCAAATATATGTGGATGACATTATCTTCGGCTCCACCAACCAGAAGTATAGTGATGAGTTTGGATACATGATGCAAGAGCAATATCATATGTCCATGATGGGAGAACTGAAGTTCTTCCTTGGTCTTCAAATACGTCAGCAAAGCAATGGCATCTTCATATCTCAAGAAAAATACCTTAAAGATTGTCTGAAGATGTTTGGAATGGAAGACTACAAAGGTTATACGACGCCAATGCCAGCCAAACACCAGCTTGGTCCCGACGACAATGGTAAAGAGTTCGATCAAAAGGTATACCGCTCCATGATTGGTTCTTTACTTTATCTATGTGCATCTAGGCCAGATATTATGCTTAGTGTTTGCATGTGTGCCCGATTCCAAGAGGCACCAAAGGAATCGCATCACTTAGCAGTGAAGCGAATTCTTCGATATTTGGCTTACACCCCAACACTCGGATTATGGTATCCCAAGGGCTCAAAGTTTGATTTGGTTGGATTCTCGGATGCTGATTATGCTGGTGACAAGGTGGATCGCAAGTCTACATCAGGCACATGTCATTTTCTTGGTCGATCACTTGTCTGTTGGTCTTCAAAGAAGCAGAATAGTGTACCACTCTCAACTGCTGAATCTGAATACATTGCTGCTGGATCCTGTTGTGCTCAGCTTCTATGGATGAAGCAAACTCTCAAGGACTATGGCATCAACCTGAAACAAGTACCTCTCTTCTGCGACAACGAGAGTGCCATCAAGATAGCCAACAATCCAGTCCAACACTCGAAGACAAAGCACATTGAAACTCGTCAT
The DNA here is from genome assembly GCF_018294505.1 of Triticum aestivum. Classification (NCBI taxonomy): domain Eukaryota; kingdom Viridiplantae; phylum Streptophyta; class Magnoliopsida; order Poales; family Poaceae; genus Triticum; species Triticum aestivum. The sequence goes on along the minus strand of NC_057798.1, from coordinate 694,731,420 downwards.
CACTTTCTCAGAGATCATGTCATGAAGAAAGATATCGATATCATTCACGTCAACACTGAAGAGAAACTTGCAGATATCTTCACAAAGCCCTTGGATGAGAAAAGGTTTTGCAAGTTACGGTGTGAGCTAAATATCTTGGAATCCTCTAATGTCCTGTGATCAGGCACACATCCTAACACTTATGCATGTTGATGACTTAGATGTGCAACACACAAAGTAATGTATATCTTCAATCAATGAAGATTTACACTCTGAGTGTGAATACATTAACATGGAATTTGACTTCGGAGTGCCACGATAATTGTGCGTCGTGTCTTGGTCTAATACTTCCTATACGGTGGGTAACGCCACCACCAAATTTCTCTGTTTGAAGTGTTTCACTCATGGCATTACTTTTGCAAAGACTTTGCATTTGGTTTGTCTTCAATTTCAACTTATCTTCATGATTTTCTACACTATGATGATTTGATTGCATATATATATATATATATATATATATATATATATATATATATATATATATATATACTAGTGTTCTGTCCTCTACAGCATTCACTTATTGCTATGTCTTCAAGTTGAATCCTTTGAACTAAGTGAATGTGATCGGACCCTAACCACTCTATGCTTTCTATCTCAAACTCTATCTGTCCAAATCATATGCATTCTATTGAAACTGTCGAATGTCTTCTCCGCGTCCTAGTCAGTAGAAGACACAGAGACAAACATCAAGTCCTATTTAAATGATTCATCTTTATTGTCGATATCCGGAGAAGCCAGAACAACTCTGAGTATGTTGCATGCTTGCCACGTGTCCCACGGATGTGAACAGACAGGGGCACCTGCGTAATTGCGCAGTGCCGCACACCTACTTATAAATACGTGTCCCCTGCGGTCAAGAAAACCTTCTTCCACCTCTCCACCTCGTCAAAACTCTAGCGCCACCGCTAGCTCTCGACGACGCCGGCGACGAAGCGCTTAGCTGCCGCGACTTCTCCGACGCCGTCCTCACGCCGGCCACGGACATCGTCCTCTCCGCCGTCGCCGTAGGTGTCCTCCGTCGCCAAGTTAGGGCACGGTGGGCTGAACTGCTCGGTCTCCTATTCATCCCATCTAGCAGTTCTTCGTGCGGTAATCATAACTCTATTTTTACCACCTTTTTGATCTTCATAGATTCATCCTATTTACCGAAAGTGGTTTCTACCTACTCAATGTTAGATCTATTCTGTCTGCATCTCATAATGCCTAGTCTATTCACTTAGATTTCCTATCTAGTTTGATTCCTCACTTGTACTTATTCACGGATTGGTACAAATCGGAACCAACTCACCTCATATAAGTGAATGTCTTCGCATCATGAGGTCAATGTCTTCAAACTGATTTATCTTCAAAATCTTCTGAGAATGCATATGACCTCTTCCCCTTCCCTCGCATCTCTAATGCTGTCACAGGTACATGTCCGTGGGAGAATCCCTAGGTTCTCATAGTCTGCATTCGTTTGCAGAATTCTTACAGCAACACATTGATTCTCCTGAAGCCAGTTCCTATCTGACCAGCAAGCGAAAGTCTTTGAAGCCTTTGAACATATTGAAACCATTCAGTTTGAAGTTCATGGCTGCAGAGAAATCAGTAAGGAAGGGTGGCAGACAGCATCGTGGGGGAACGTCAAAGGATCTGCCTGATGATCTTGCAGAAATATATAAAACAGATCTTGAAGAAGATTACAATCAGCGCAAGACTCGAATCCAATGGATTGGACGCTATTGGGCTAAACAGTGGTACAAGTACAAGTTTGTGACCCAGGAGTACGCAGAGAAAAATGCTATCAAGAGTCCTTGGGGCGATATTCTCTGTCAAGGTCTTCAACCCAAGAACAGAGCTGAAGCTATTGCACAAGATTTCTATCCTTGCATGGTCCGTGGACCACAGCCTGAAGAAGCCGACCCATCATCATTGCTCTGGTGTCGTGACGACAATCTCTTCAAGCGCAACTTCCAGTTTGCTAAGGCTTCGGCAAAGGAAAACAAGAAGTCATGGGGATTAGACTTCAATCCTGGTCCCTCTGCTCCCCGTGATAATGGCAGACGTGAAGCTGAAGAAAACAGAATTGGCCCCTTTGTAAACCTTGATGGCCTCATCTCCTACATCTTGGTACAAGGTGCCAAAGTGTATCATTCTGACAATGAGGCTGATTCTGATGAAGCCCCAGCTCCTCCTCCAAGGCCGCAGAAGCCAAAGAAGATTAAGGCTTCATCATCAGCTGCACCTCCAAAAGCTTCTCGTGTGAAGCCACTGGCCACTGCACCTCCTGAAGCCAGTGTGCAGTCTGAAGATCAATCCCGCATCTCCAAGAAGACGGAGAAGAAAAAGCAACTTGTCAGTCATACTGATCAAGCCTTGACTCCTGCCGCCATTCTGTGTGAAGAACCCATTGATCTATCAAGTGATGAAGATCTTGCTGATGATGCCCTTGAGCAACTGATAAAGAGGAAGGAAGAAGCAGAAATCTTCAACAACTTGCCTCTCTTTGACGTGGCCATCATCCATAACTTCATTGATGAGTGGTTCGACACCCCCAATCTAAGCTTTGAAGATTTGCAGCTTCCCATTGGCCTCAGCGTCTCTTTCAATGGCGCCATTGCTTCTGAGCTGGCTCTTGCTCAGCGCATCGTTGAGCTGAAGAACAAAATTGATTATGAGAAGGCTCAATTCAAGAAGCATGTGGCGAAGTTCAGTGTTCAAGACGTCAGAAACTTCAGGGTCATGCTGCATGAGCTTAAAGAAGCTTTTCTGAAGAAGCGCCAAGAAGCTCAAGGCTCTCGTGAGCGAATGAAGAGTTTGGCTGATAAGTGTGTGCTTGCCTACAATGAGGCTGAGAAGCGCAAGTCACTTGTCCGTCCTGGCATTGACCCTAGGATGGCTGCAAAGAAAAAGAAGAAGCTTCCTGCTGACCAGCTTGCACCTTCAAGCCAAGAAGCCCCTCGCATTATCTTCCCAAGCAGCATGACTGGCTCGAAGCCAAAGGTCACCACAACTGCTTCTGAACAGAAGAAGCCGAGGGCTACCGAGGCTGAAGCCAGAAAGAGGAAGAATACTGAAGCCTCTGATGCCGCTCCCTCCAAGAAGAAGCGCAAGACCAAGAAGAATTGGGCTGCTCCCATAGAGCCCCTTGTTGTTGAACCCATCTCAGTGGTTTGTCCTGCATCTGCATCCCAAGAACTTCGCATGACTGTTCATGAGCCTGCTTCCACAGAGGCTCCTGAAGCTGAAGATATACCAGCAGCTGAACCCACCGCTGCTGAAGACATTGGTCATGATGACAATGTTGAAGAAGATGAAGTCCTTCCTCAGATCGAATATAATGTGGTATCATCGCTTGTTCGTACGAACAGCGAAATCATCAGCATTGGCCGTCCTCTGACGCCAATTGCTCAGGATGCATCGTGGGCTGATCACCCACAGCAACAAGACTCCCCCAGTACTCCCCAACAACAACAAACCACACCATCCGTACAAGTTGAAGAGGATGAGGACCTGCCCACTCCATCTCCAAAGGCGTCGCCTGTACTACAAAGGCTTCGGAAAGGACCATGGCCTCAAGTCCCTCTTCCGAGCGTTCCAGAAGGAGAAGTGCACCGTTAACCTGTTGCATGTCAAGTGTTCTCTGAAGCCACTCCAACTGTGAATGTCTCTATGTCTAAAGCACAAGCTGCTGCAGACAATCCGGTTGCATCAGCCGATGAGGAACGTCAAGAAGAACGTGTCCAAACTCCCCCATGCCTGAAGAAACAGTTCATGAAGTGAAAGTGTCTGTGCCTGACCCTCCAGCTCCTCAAGTGGAGGTTCAAAATCCTGAAGCTGCCACTACCAACGCAAGTGAAGCCGATGACGTTGTCATGGCTGAAGCTAATATGGATCTTGAACCAACCAGTGTGCCTGAAGCTAATGAGGCCACTGCACCTGAAGCTAATGAGGCACCTACTCCTGAAGCACTTGTTGTGCAGCCTGAAGCCTCAGCTGCTGCCACTGCTCCTATTCCGCCACCAAGGCCCTATACAATCGAGCAAGCATACAACCATGGCGAGCTAATCACAGTAAGATGGCCCGTTCTGGTCCCCCCGCCTATTGTCTCTGGTCCTCAGTTTGACTATCACATTGAGCATAGGCCTCAGGTCCAGAATCTCAAGCCAAGACTGCCAAGGTTTCCTGGTACTGCCACATCTATCGGGTCTTTCAATGCAAATGGCTTCAAGAGCCACAACACATTCTTTGACAGCTCAAAGAACCCCTACACGAAGCCAAGAATATCATCAGATCAGTTCTAGAGTCATCAGCAGTGAAGCTATTACTCCTGTGTTCTATATGATCAAGGGCCCATCTTCCCTCATATGCGCCTCGACACTGAAGCCATTGCTGGACTGCCGTGCTTAGAAGAAGCACTTGATTGTTTTCATGATGCTGGTCTGCTCAGCTTTGTCACAGACAAAGAACATTGGAATGAAGAGCTATTGCTTGAATTCTATGCTACACTCCACATTCGCGGTTACAAGTTGTCAAAACCACTGCAATGCACTGGAGAGCATCTTCCATAAGCCTGAACCCAATATGAGCCAGATGTTGAGCATGATGAAGCCTTTGCCAGGTGATGCTGAATATCCAAAGGAGTTCTTTGTTGATGACCTTGAGTATCTGCCGCGCACCATATATCACATCATCAAGCGGACTCTATGGCCTACCAGAGGACATTCATCGGCTGCAAAACTCGAAGGAGCCATGAAGACATTGGTATTTTACATCCTAAATGGCATCAGCTTCAATGCACATGATTTCTTCATTAGGCAACTTGCTGCTTCTAGATTTGATCTGTTTGGTCTGAAGTTTTATGCTCCATGGGTCATGCGCCTCATCAAGCGACACTCATCTATCAACTAACAACCATCTGCTCACAATCATGTGATCTTCCTACCAGAGGTTGATATGTCAGTTGAAGCCATATATTCTGACCCTGCCAAGAAGCCTCTTTGTCTTCAGAATGCCGAGCACCAAAGCTTCACTCAACCCATTGAAGGTGTTCAAGCAGCAACACGAATCTATCCATTGGCTGGAAATACTCGTCTGCCTCATCGAGCACCTACTGAAGCCACTTAAAGCACCATCTCCCAAAGGCCTCGGAAGCGTTCTTGCGTTCTCAATGGCCGAGAACTTCTTGTGGCCCTTGATCAGAAACAGGATAAACATCACTTTTGGCTAAAAAGACAGATGCAAAGCCTCTTGGTGGATGCCAATCGCATTCGTAACCTTGCCACCAAGAATGCCTTTGTTGCTCATGAAACTTGCCAGCGATCATGGAAGAGCTTAACCCTGCTTAGTGCTGAAGCAGATCTTCAAGATGATGGCTTCACTGAAAGATTCAAGTTTGACTCCACTCCTCCACGGAATGCTGTCCTACGAAGAACTCCATCTCTTGAAGACTCTGATTATTCTTCCTCCGCTGCAACTGTGAATGCCAATGTCATCAATGATGAAGACGATGCAACTTCACTGCCCCCTACTTCTGCTCGCATCAACACTGCACCAAGTTCATCTGCACCGCCAACCAACGACGATAACCCTGCTGCTTCACCTACTCATGAGGACGAGTAGATGCTCTATGTCTTCAAACCTTTTTGGTCCTTACTGACAGAAGGGGGAGAAGCGTATGAGTTGACAGTCATCAAGCGGGTTCATATGGGCGGTTGCATTATATTTTGCCTCGTGCTTACAACTCTTGCTTTTTAAAAACATTTGGTTCTTTGAGTTGTAACACCTAAACTTGATGGTCGTCTGCTACTTATTTGCTTTACTCTGATGCGATGATAATTTCCGCATGTGCGATGATAACTTCCGCACTTAGATCATCCTGCAGACGTCCATTTTTCATTATGCATGTCATCCTATTTGCTATATCATTTCATGCATGATGAATTACCTTCATAAGTTGAAGTGGATCTCCACAAGTACAACCTGCCATGTGCATTTGCATTCCAAAAGCAAAATTACTTTTATGCACATCTTCAGGGGGAGCCCTTGCTACTTATGAAGGGGGAGAAGTGTATGCCTATCCTTTACAATTTCACATACTTTATCCCCGTTGAAAACTTCAACTAGTTTGTCATCAATCACCAAAAAGGGGGAGATTGTAAGTGCATCTAGTGCCACCCCTAGTTGGTTTTGGAGTATTGACGACAAAGTTGGTTGAGGGACTAATGCGTTTGTGAGAATTGCAGGATAACGCAGGTAGTGTCTCTCATTGATTCGGTTTACCTACCGGAGATGACCCCTAAAAATGTATGAAGACATTGAAGACAATGGTGGTATGAGAAGATATTCATATTGAAGACTATGACATGAGAAGACATTGCGTGAAGACTATGGAGCGCGAAGACTGTGTGGTTTCGTTGTTTCCTTTTCTTCTTTGTTGAGTCATAGGAACCACCGTACTATTAAGTAGGGTCCAAGTGAACTAAGTCAGAGTGACTAAAGTGATGCTCGACCCAAATCCTATGTCTTCGAGCGAAGACAATGAGAGAAAATCTTATCCAGAGCTGGATGAGTCAGCTTTGCTTGTAGCCCAAGTAAAGTTGTCGCGTGTGTTTGAAATCTGACCGTTGGAACACGTGTCAGTTCCTTAGTGACCCAGGGTCATTTCGGACAAATCAGGTCGGGTTGCCTTGTGGCTATAAATAGCCCACCCCCTACACCATGAATTGGTGGCTACTCAGAGTTAGTTTACGGCTTTTGTCGTTTTGAGAGCAACCCACCTCGAAGCCTTTGAGAGAGAAATCCTTGCGAGGACAAAGCCCAAACTCCCAGAGCCAAAGAGTGTTAGGCATCACTGAAGTCTTTCTGTCTGTGTGACCTGAAGACTTATTACACTTGAGGACTATGTATCCTCCAGCCGGTTAGGCATCGTGTTCTGAGCATCCAAGAGTCCTTGTGGATTTCCGGGTGAATGAAGTCTGTGAAGGTTTGGAAGTCTACCTTGAAGACTTACCAGAGTGATTGGGCGAGGACTAAGTGTCCTTAGCTCAAGGGGAATAAGGTGAAGACACGGTCTTCTGAGTTGAATCTCAGCCTCCCTAACCAGACATACAATTGTCACAGCAACTGGAACTAGTCCAACAAATCCTGTGTCTTCAACAAGGGACTGGTTCTATCTCTTCCCTCCATTTACTTTGAGTTTGTCTTCGTGAAGTCATTGCCTATCTGTCTTATCTGTTTGACTTCATTGATTGACTACTATTGTTGATTGGCTTCATACTATCTTCCATCCTGATCCTACTACCTAGCTGCTATTAGTCTTCGTACGTTAACGCTATTGCATACTTGACTATGGCTTGCTTGTTGTAGTTTATCTGCCGCTGCATATCAATTAGGTCATTTCTATTTTTTATCTTCGAAACTTCCATGTTTTTAAGACTTAGATAAAAATCGCCTATTCACCCCCCCTCTAGTCGATAACTAGCACTTTCAGAGAACAAATATGGGATCAACACAGATATGCTGCTTGGCTACATACTCTGCATGACCCATTTATACGTGTGGACGCACATGGTGCTAGCATGTCCCATACAGCTATTTTGCCCATTTGGTTCCAAATAAGTCACCAACTTATAAGTCGAAAAGTGAAAAAGTGACTTATTTTGCCAAACAGACCCGACTTATAAGTCACCCCAACTTATAAGTCATAAGTTGCTCCACCCCAACTTAAAACTTATAAGTCACCCCCTTTTACGTGTGTCCCACCACCTACATGATGTTGATTGGTGTGGGATGGTGTGTTAGATGACTTATAAGTCAGGTGACAACCAAACAGGCGTAACTTATAAGTCACTAGTTTTAAGTCACCTGACTTATAAGTCAGGTGACTTATTGGAACCAAACAGGCCCTAAGTAGTGAACAAAAATGGGACCAACCCAGACATGATGCTTCTTGCTTTGTTACAACAAACTCTGCATCACCCCCTTTATAAGTAGATGGAAGCACATATTGTTGTTGCACCCACTCTCCCCTAGAACTATTTATGCTTTTCGTTAATATAATGCCGCTGGTAAAATTAAGCAATGCCACTCTCAGAATTAATTAACTACCGAATCTTAGTTCAAAACTGCAACACTTGTTAGGAATGGTACTATCCTGCTTTGTAGTTCTTTCTACATGTTTAACCAAGGTATTGTTAAGATAATGTCTCTTTAAAAATGAATCAGTTGCATTGTTTTAGGAATGGTACTTTTCTGCTTTGTCGTTCTTTATACATGTTGAACCAAGGCATTGTTAAGATAATGTCTCAGTCAATATGAATGAATCACACTGATGGAGAATTGCTCCTGTCCTGCTGTGTTTCCCATTAAGACAAGTCATCAATCGTTATTTCTCAGTAATTGTTTCCCTTATACCTATTGTTGCTTACAGGGATATCAAAATTAAAGCTCGGTTTTATTCCGACTTCGATTTTAGTTGAACTGCACAAAAGGAGCCAATGTGTCCAAGGCAAACTGCTGCGTTACTAGGTCCAGTTGGTCGTTCCACTTTGCAGAAAGAAGCAGTCACTAGATGCGGTACATTACAGAAGGAATGACTGAGAAGCTTTACAGAGTATTATTAGACACCGGTGACATGACTAGTCTGCAGAGACCATTGGCAATTTAACAACACGTGGAGTTCCCTGGGCAAAAAGTGCCCAAACAAGTACAAGAAGCTAAGACAAGACACGATCATAGGCATTACATATTTTGAATGGGAAAAGCTTGTCAAAGTTTAATCATTGATGTTAGCAAGAAGACGTTAGTTTAATACATTGGAATTGGAAAACCTTGTCAAAATTTGCTCATTGATGTTAGCCAGAAGACATGCATTTGATATTTTTTAGTGGGACGCCCTTGTTGTGAGCAGCGTCGAGTGTTTTTTTTCCTATTCCTGTGGTCACTTTAGAAGTAAATAGTTACTACTGAGATATTCCTGTGTTAAGAGTTTGTTCTCAATATTGTCTATGTAATGCCAGGCCTTGTGTTTGATTGCAAAGTTGAGCTTGGAATGTAGTGGCATGCGACATCACGAGCTGTTCACCGTGCCTCCTGAGAATAATGCTTCATATTGTTTTGCATGTCGATCTAATGCCAGTGATTTGCTTGTTAAGAAGATCATCCTCTTCTGTTGTTTCCGTGCATGAGAAGTTCATCGTCTGATGTTTCATTCATAGCCTATACGACATGTCGGGTAGGTTAGACGTGAAACCATATGATCTTCCGACCAACTCATGATATTAGGCCGTGATTGGATTGTCGTTTTACAACCAAAACCATTTGTAAAACTGACGCTTGTAAATTAAAGCAGATGGTCTCGGGCGAAGGCGCTTGGTTGGTCGATTTCGACTAGTAAAATATTGGAAGTACTTCACACATCATAAAAATGCTGAACGACACTCGGAAGATTGCTAATCCAGCCGTTAGCTGCTGTTTCAGCCTTGCCCATGGATGGCTTGATACGCACGTCATGCATGTATCGTATGGTAATGTCGTCCATATAGCAATGCTCGTAAAATATACACTGGTCTCTCAAATTACACGCGTAACCCGCCGGTTTTACTTATAGACATCGGGCCTTCCGATGACGAGTAAATTACACTTGTATGTTAATACAGGTTTGAAATAAACCAGAGCGCCCAAGCGCGGCCTTACCGTTTCATGCCGTCTCAGTTTCTCGAAGGTGCTCATAGGTGTCCGATGATCCTGGCTTCCTGAATGAGCAGCGGGCGCTGTATCAGACCTTCGTAGGGCCCGTGAGGTCCTCTCCGTTGTCCTTCGAGTTGTTGCGCTCGCCGTGGCGCCGAGCATTGTTAACATGGTCAACGAACATGAGGATTCAGGAGATGACTTTATTTTGACTGGATGACAGTAGGGACCCACTAGGGCCATAGCCATACGTACGCAAGTGCCTCCTTATTATGTACAACTATATTTTTTTTTGCTTTCTCCTGGTTTCCTGACATCACGGTCCCACACCATTGTCAACCTATGTAGTCAATATAAACGAGAGAAATTCACAAGGTGCGGTCGACAGCTAGGACCAAGCAGCTCGAGCAGTATTTGTGTTTTTGAGGCGTGAGCACTGCAGAGTTTTTCTTGGCGATGATTTCGTTGTTGTTCAGAGGAGAGCAGGGTATTAACTAGGCGGGCTGTGGCCCGTCTAGCCCAGGCCAGATATCCAGCCCAGATACTACTTTTTTCAAGATGAAAATGGCTGGCCCAGCTATACGTCTTTTTGAGGAATACCTAGGCAAGGTCAACTTATTATTCTCCGCCTCGCTGTGCTGCAAATCTTTCCTAGGAGGGATGCATTAGGCTTAACAGGAAAATGGGCTTTAAAAAAATAAATGGGATGCAATTATAAAAACTGGGCAGTAACTATAAAAAAATGCACCAAACACGAAATTAGTTTATAAAATATTATTTATGGATTTTGAAAATCTTAAATTTTCATTGTTGCGCGCGCAATGTTTCGTTGGATTTTTACGTAATACAAATTTATATTTAATCTGAATAGAAATTTTGGGATAAAAATATTTCGGATCCCATCAAAATGTGGGAAATTTTATTGAATTCTGTCTTCAATAGTTGGTTGAAATTATTAATCATTGTCCTAGCTAGAAAATGGGCTGTACTTTTAACAAACTGTAAATGGGCTGTTTTAAATTCCATTAGAATTCAAAAATGGGATGTACATTCTTACAAAACGCAAATGGGCTATAAGTTCTCTGCCACACACTTGTGGGCCTACTAAGTGACGCGTCCCCTAAAAAAATAAGTTGACGCATATGCAAGGCTTTGTCAACTTATTATAGTCAACACACGGTTCTAGCAGCAGTGGCCGTCGGATGTCTATCCAACGGATGTCGTGCTTCTTCTTCAATCTTGGATATTCTTAGCTTCGGCCGCCCAAAAAATGATTCCTCCCCCTGACATCTGGGGCGCACCATTTCGGAGGCTGACCTATGGGCCTACTAAGTTGGAGCGTACAAAGGGCTTTGTCAACTTAGTCAATATAAACGATTCTAGCTTCAGTGACCGTACGATGTCCATCCAACGGCCGTAGTGCTTCTTCAACCTCTGGTCTTCTTGGTCCAGCCGCCCAAAGCAGCGCCGGTCGTGCCGCTTGCTCCTGCCTCCCGTGGCCGGCTGTGCTGCCGCGGAGGCCTTACCACCCCCATACTACTCCCACCGCTAGCCAGGCCATCCCTCCACTCACCCACACCCCCTGTTATTCTGCGGCGACGACATCCTCACACCGCAGCCGAACCAATGAACCCTCGTACTCCTCTCCGCGTGGGTTTCCACTGCTACGTCTTCCCCGGCTCCGCGTCGTCACCTTCCTAGGCATCGCCGTCGTCCACCTCCCTGGTGCTCTCGGCGCGGCGTGGTCAACGTGGTCAATGACCGACTTCCATCGGAAGTGTACTGTATGTGGAGAGGTTGACAGCTGGGTCCACGGGAGCCGCAAGGAAGTGCCTCCTTATTACGCGCAAAATAATTATTCCTCCACCTGACAGCAGGGACCCACCGGATGGGACACTTTATTTCTCAAAAAAATGTTTCCCCCCTGACTGCTGGTACCCACCGGACGGGCCACCGTATTTCGCAAAAAAAACGTTCCCCCCGCTGTCAGCTCGGACCCACCGGAAGTGCCTCTTTATTACGCACAAAAAAATGAATACTCCCCCTGCTAGCTGGGACTCACCTTGGTGGGAAGCTAACTTGTGGGCCTACTAAGTTGACGGGGACGGAGGGCTTTGTCAACTTAGTCAATATAAACGATTCTAGTTCTAGTGACCGTACAATGTCCATCCAACGGCCGTAGTGCTTCTTCAACCTCTGGTCTTCTTGCTCTAGCCGCCCAAAGCAGCGCCGATCGTGCCGCCTGCTCCTGCCTCCCGTGGCTGGCTGTGTTGCCGCGGAGGCCTCACCGCCTCCATACTACTCCCACCGCTGGCCAGGCCATCCCTCCACTCCACTCACCCACACCCCCTGTTATTCTGCGGCGACGGCAGCGCAGCCGAACTAGTGAACCCTCGTAACCCTCTCCGCGTGGTCATCCACTGCCACGTCTTCCCCGGCTCCGCGTCGTCCCCTTCCCAGGCCTCGCTGTCGTCCACCGCCGTGGTGCTCTTGGTGCGGCGTGGTCAATGTGGTCAACGACCGAATTCCATCGGAAGAATACTGTACTTGAAGAGGCTGACAGCTGGGTCCACGGCAGCCGCAAGGAAGTGCCTCCTTATTATGCGGAAAATAATTATTCCTCCACCGATAGCAGGGACCCACTGGACGGGCCACCAGTATTTCGCGAAAAAACGTTTTCCCCTGACTGCTGGGACACACCCGACGGGCCACCGTATTTCATGAAAAAACGTTCCCCCTGCTGTCAGCTCGGACCCACCGGAAGTGCCTCCTTATTACGCACAAAAAAATGAATACCCCCTGCTAGCTGGGACCCACCTTGGTGGGAGGCTGACTTGTGGGTCTACGAAGTTGATGGGGACGAAGGGCTTTGTCAACTTAGTCAATATAAACAATTCTAGCTCCAGTGACCGTACGATGTCCATCCAACGGCCGTAGTGCTTCTTCAACCTCTGGTCTTCTTGCTCGAGCCGCCCAAAGCAGCGCCGGTTGTGCCGCATGCTCCTGCTTCCCGTGGCCGGATGTGCTGCCGCGGAGGCCTCACCGCCCCTACTATTCCCACCGCTGTCCAGGTCCTATGGCGACGATAGCCTCACACCGCAGCCGAACCAATGAACCCTCGTACTCCTCTCCGTGTGGGCTTCCACTGACGCGTCTTCCCCGGCTCCCTGTCGTCCCCTTCCTAGGCCTCACCTCGTCCACCGCCCTGGTGCTCTCGGCGCGGCGTGGTCAACATGGTCAAGGAACGACTTCCATCGGACGTGGACTGTATGTGGAGAGGCTGACAGCTGGGTCCACGGCCGCAGCAAGGAAGTGCCTCCTTATTACGCGGAAAATAATTATTCCTCCACCTGACAGCGGGGACCCACCGGACGGGCCATCGTATTTTGCGAAAAAACATTTCCCCCCTGACTGCTGGGACCCACCAGCTGCACCGTCGCATGCAAGGAAGTCGACGGTGGAGATGAACAGTATCCCGTGGATACTGCTCATCTCCACAGTCGGGATACTGTTCATCTCCACAGTCGACGGTAGTTCGGTATTGTTCGGTCACAACCGATCACCGAACGGAGCTTTCGATGGACCGGAGCACCGGTTAGTTGATTTTTTGTTGACCGATCGGACAGCTTTTTCTCAAAACCGAAATTTTGTAAACACCGAAGCATCGACCCGATCGGTTCGGTGGAACCGAACGCCCAGTCCTACCTCCACGGGCTACCGTCGACCTCCTCCAGCCTCCACGGGCTCCTGTTCATCCAGCCTCCACCGTGCGCTACTCCACCGGCTACTGTTCAACCACCCCTCCACGGGCACCCCTCCACCGTCTACTGTTCATCCAACCCTCCACACCATGGGGTCCTGTTCAACCACCCCTCCACGGCCACCCCTACACTGTCTACTGTTCATCCAGCCCTCCACACCACGGGTTCCCGTTCACCGTGGAGGGGTGGCCATATTAACCGTTGACCGAACTACCGAACCGAAAGAACCAAGACCGAAGCCGAATAGACCGAACCCGATAAGATCGGTCACTAGGGGCTTTTTTACCAAGGGCTCTATTTCGGCCCGTCTTCATAAAGACCGAATACCTTAGGGAGTGTTCGGCGTCGCGAGTTTGGCCCTATATGCATCAGCTCTAAATCATGTCTTTGGTCAAATGTTGGGTTTGCCCGGCTCCTGTGTTTTGCTGCCTTACGTTCCGTTATATCGGCTAACACAGCACCGGGAGAACTACTGCGATTGTGCCCCGGTTCGGCCAGGTGAGCACCTTAGTAGAGAAAGCCAAAAACTGACTGTCATGATATAGCGAGAGACTGGTCAACCACTCGATGACTTTCGGGATCTTTCGGATCCCCCCACATTAACGAAGGGCCGCTTCCCGGCCAGGCACACTCGCGCCCTGAATTCGGGCGAGCGCGGTGCCCCTAGGGGCTATTCAATAGCCCCACTGTCAAACTCCTATGGCTAAGTGAAAGTGATAAAGCATTATAGTCCGGTTGCCTAGTTCGCCGCACCATCACCTCCTTTGTAGGACCAAGACGTTGGATTAAGTGTGAAAAAGGTGCCTTTTTGCAAACACCCCCGCATTCTATGCGTGGGGGATGAAGCCAATGACTGCCATCTTTCAGGTTATATACACATATATACATTAAACGGCCGCACAGGAGGCATTATGATTCTTGCAAGCACAAGTATAAAAAGCTTTTTTATAAAAAAAATTCGTTTTACAAATAGTATCAGCTATTCGAACACAACATCCTTCGAGCACTGCGACTCTATTATACGAGCGCCAGGAAGAACTTCCTCAAAATAGTGCTTGGAAGGTACTCGGCTTTCGTCTGAATCCCGGGACGCAACAATACTGGCCTTCATATCTGCCCAGTATGTTTTGACATGGGCAAGAGCCATCTGTGCACCCCCTATGCACGCCGACCTCTTCATCCCATCAGCATGCGGCACCGAACCAAGGAACTGCTGCACTAAGCCAAAATAACTCTTCGGCTCTGGCTTCTCCGGCCACAGACGACTCATAACATACCTCATGGCGAGTCCGGATAATCTGTTCAGCTCCGCCCAGGCGGCTAAACGGTCGGACACTAACAGTGGGCATTCTGGATTGTGGTACTGCGACCAAAAAAGCTCTTCCAACTCATGGTCACCTCGGCTGCGGAAGTGTTCGGTCGCGTCCGCCGCACTTGCGGCCAAATCCAGATAAGTGTTTTTCGCACTCCACTACCGGTCTAATGGAACATACTTGGGGTCTCCAAACTTCATCCGCAGCATATAAGGCTTTCCAGCCGTGATATCTCTGGCCTGACGCAGCTCGTCTTTCATCGCACTCATGGCAGAGCGAATATCCTTTGCTTCGGCAGTGATCTTTTCAAGGTCTTTCTGAGCCGCCTTACCCGCTTGTTCAAGAAATTTACAGTGGTCGATAGCATCCTTCAATTTTTTGGCCATCTCGGCTATTTCCTTCTTGCTCTGGCAGTGAGCAGCCTGTTCGGCTCTTACCTCTTCAGTCGCTTTAACGGAAGCCGCATCACTTTTCCTTGCTTGCTCCTTGGCTCGGGCAAGTTCTGCCTGAAGGTTCTCCACGACAGCAGCACCATCTACATAAAATATATATATAAGGCCCGAGCATCAAGCTCCTATTACTGGGTGTCTTTTGAACATACCTTGAGCCTCGTCCAGCCGCTTATTTACAAGCGCGATGTCGGCATCTGCCACGTCAAGTTGCCGCTTTAGTTCGGCAGATTCATCAGTCCGGCTAGCCACCGAACACCTCGCCACCTTCATAGAATAGGCGACATATTATACCTGGGGTTATGATCCTCTGTGTGCCGTCACTCGTGAAGACACACAGTCTCAGGGGCTACTATTCATACAGTGCACATTTAATATGCGGCTCTACCAAAAGGTACACCTTTTTACATACCTCAAAGCCTGTTAGTAAACTCATGGCAGCCTCGTACAATCCGCTTTCCGCGGATGAAATCCTTTCAATCACCGTATCCATCAACGTACGGTGTTCTTCGGAGATGGACGCCCTACCAAGCAGATCCTTCAGCCCCTCCACCGGCGCGCAAGAGGGTGCCGGACTAGTCTGACGACCTTCTCCAGGGTCCAGACCTGAAAAACCCTCCGGGACGATACCTCGGGGTTGCCAGCCTCGTGATACGGTGGAACAAGGGGAGGCATTTCGCTCTCTATCATCTCTGGACGAAGATCCCCTGAAGATGAGCTCTGCTGAGAAGGGTTGAGATCCGAACTGCAAAATAATGTTTCAGTTATTTTCCTCAGGAATAAAACGTGAGTGTGATTCATTATGGAACCCCTCCCTTCACTTACGCCTCGGGGGAGAGAGGGTCCCCTTTAGGGGGCGATTCGGCTGGGGCGTTCTCCGGTGCTGAACCCTCTGACAAAGATTTGTTTCCCCGTTTTGAGGTTATCACCTCCGGGTCTTCAGAGGCAGTCCTTTTCTTTCCCTGGACGGGAGAATTTTTGATTCTTCCCTTCCTAACGGCCTCCTTCGTGGAGGCGGTAGCTCCTCGGGTCCCCTCTTTGCCTTCTGCCAACGGCGCGACCTCTAGCATCCTGGTAAGCATGGGATTCGGCACGGTCTCGGGCAGGGGGGTTGGACACCTAATAAGCTTTGCCTTCGCCATCCACTCCTGTTCGAAGGACAACTTTGCTAAAGGGTAGAGTTGATAAAAATATGGATGGTGTATCCAAATACGGGGCTACTTACTTTAGCATCCAGGCGATTACAGCTCAGACCTGCGTCCTCGGACAAATCCGGACACCTTGCTTGTGATCCGAAGAACAATTTGTACATCTCCATGGGATTCATTCCCATGAAATGTTGTAGGACTCGTGGTCCCTCCGGATTGAACTCCCATAGGCGGAGAGGTCGACGCTTGCAGGGCAGTGTGCGGCGAATCACCATGACTTGCGCCACTACGGTCAAATTGATATCTCTTTCTAGAAGATCTCGAATACGGCCCTGCAGCAAGGGCACGTCTTTGGGTGGCCCCCAGATAAGTCTTTCGTTAACCCATGACACCAGCCGTGGTGGGGGACCCGAGCGAAACGTAGGTGGTGCCACCCATGTGGTACCCCTAGGGGCTGTGATGTAAAACCAGTCCCGTTAGCATAAGCCGAGCTCCTCTTGAAAAGAGCCTTCGGGCCATGGAGCGTCGTCCATCTTTCTTATTATAGCCCATCCGCACTCAGCGTGCTGCCCCTCGATCATTTTCAGTTCCACTTTGAAAGTTTTTAGCCACAATCCGAAGTGAGGGGTGATATGGAGGAAGGCCTCGCACACGACAATGAATGATGAGATCTGGAGGATGGACTCCGGAGCTAGGTCGTGGAACTCCAGCCCGTTGTAATACATGAGCCCCCTCAGAAAGGGATCGATCGGGAAGCCTAGCCCCCGAAGGAAGTGAGATGTGAACACCACGCTTTCACTGGGCTGGGGAGCGGGAACCGCTTGCCCTTGAGTAGGCAGTCTATGCGAGATTTCGCTGGATAGATACCTGGCATCTCTTAGCTTTCGCACATCTTCTTCCGTAATGGAGGAAGGCAGCCACCGGCCTTGTAGGTCGGAGCCGGACATCTTTGAAGGTCTGAAGCGCCTAAAACTAGAGCTTTGGGTGTTGGAACTCGAAGCGAGGGGCGGATTTGATTGGTTTGAGAAGAAGGGAGCCGGGCCTTGGTTCCTTTATAGAGGAGGTGAATACCAAGAGCCTTATTGAGGTCCTTAAAATCGACACATAGGCGCCAGGATTTGTCCTTCTTTGGTACCATTACCTGGTTTGCTAGCCAATCCGGATGTTTGATGTCTCTAGTGAATCCGGCCTCGAGTAGCTTGGCTAGCTCTTCTCCCATGGCTTGCCGCTTAGGCTCTGAGAAGCGCCTAAGAGTCTGCTTGACTGGCTTGTATCCTTTCAGTGTATTGAGGCTATGTTCGGCCAGCCTGCGTGGGATGCCCGGCATGTCTGAAGGATGCCAGGCGAAAATATCCCAATTCTTACGCAGGAAATCTCGCAGTGCAACGTCTATTGTGGGGTTCAACTGTGTCCCAATGGAAGCTGTCTTTGTAGGGTCTGTTGGGTGGACCTGGAATTTAACTATCTCGTCCGTGGGCTTGAAAGAGGTGGACTTGGGTCGCTTGTTGAGTATCACGTCGTCTCTGTCCACTGTGGCTTCCAGCGTTGTCAGTTCTTGGGCTGTGAGGGCTTCTGATAATGCCTCCAGGGCTAGTGCGGCAGTTTTATTTTTGGCGTGGAGTGCAATGTCCGGATCACTAGCTAGAGTGATTATTCCATTGGGCCCGGGCATTTTGAGCTTCATGTACCCATAATGGGGTATAGCTTGGAGGCTTGTGAATGCGTCCCACCCTAAAAGGGCGTGGTATCCGCTGCTGAACGGGGCCACTTGGAATGTAATTTCTTCGGACCTGTAATTCTCCGGCGTGCCGAATACCACATCCAGTGTGATTTTTCTCGCACATCGCGCCTCCCGATTAGGGATGATTCCCCTGAAGGTCGTGCTGCTTTGCTCAATGCGGCTCTTGTCAATTTCCATCTTGTTGAGGGTTTCCTCGTAGATGAGGTTTAGTCCGCTTCCGCCGTCCATGAGCACTTTAGTGAGGCAGAAGCCATCCATGATTGGACTAAGGACTAAAGCGGCTGGTGCCCGGACTGCTTGGAATTGAGGTTCGTCACTGGCATTGTAAGTTATAGCCGTGTTGTTCCATGGATTTATTGTTGCCACGTGGCAAACTTCAGCTAGACTGTGTTGGGCTCACTTGCACCTGTTATTTGAGGCGAAAGTCTCGAAGACTGTTAATACCGTATTGTTAATTCCGGCGGGATGTTGTTCTGCTGTGTGGTATATGAGGAGATCCTCGCCGCTCTTTGCTACCTGCCGGAGTACCCAACATGATCTAAGGCTATGTGTTGGCATGGTATCTGGTGTGCTGTGAATTTTGCATGGCCCATTGAGCCATTCCTCCAATACGGTTCCACACCTTGCATCGGGCTTTGATTTTTTGGTAATTGAATTGGGTAACTTACGATAGTTTTCCCTTTTAGTTCGGACAAGGGGTTTAATGAGAGACGGATTGTCCTAGAAGTTTGTTTGGGTTTTCCGAGCGCTTTCCATTGCGTAGTATTTCTGCACTATGGCCGCTAAGTCAGCGAAGTGTACTATGTCACCGTGACTTATAGCGTTGGTGATCGCTTTGTCCGTGCAATTTTTGCAAAAGAGGGAGATTGCGGCTTCCTCGCGACAGTCCTTGACCTTGTTTATCACAAGGAGGAATCTGGCCCAGTAATGATGTACTATCTCTTGGGTCTCTTGTCTGATATGCGAAAGACCGAATAAATCTGGGTGGGTGGGTGGTGTTGAATTTGAATCCTAACCCAATCTGAGACCCAGGGGCCAAGAAGCTTCCGAGTTTAACGGCTCGGGCTCCTTGATGTTGCCCAATTTTTTCGGCCCGCCGCCCGATTCTAAACTCGGGGTTAGGGTCATGTCCTCCCGCGATCGGGTGTCCGGCTCAGAGAGCTCGGAAATCTGGACATAGTTCATCCTCAAAATAGAGGGATAATTCGCATGATGCTCTTCCACTGCCGCTATCTCATGGGTGACCGGCGGAGAGTAAATCTGTCAGGACCCCGACTCGATGTCACATCGATCTAGCCTGTAACACCTCATATCACTTTGCGGCCTCACGCACGGTATCCCCACGGGTGTCGCCTTACCTTTGCCCGGGACCGTTTGCGCCTTTTAGCTCACGTATATGATGGTGTCGCTAGCATCCATATGATAAGGAGCCCGGGCTGACATGACTAGTCGTAAACCCAAAGTGGCACAGACTTACAGGGACAGGCATTCATGACCCAGCTTCGAACGTGTCGGTCAACAGCAAGTGGGTCCGGGCTGTAGCACTGGGCTAGCAGGACTCCGGTAAACCGGGCTGTAGCGGGCTAACAGGACTCCGGTACTCAATGCGTGACATTTCCCCGAAGGGACAGACACCGGAACGAGGAAGGACACATGCCGGCCAGCCTAAGTGTTCCAGAGCAGTAGCAAGCTACCATGGCTCGGCGGTAACACTAGGAGACATTTCCCGGTAAGAGAGGCTACTAAAGATAAACAACTAGATGGTCAGATCCCACACATACCAAGCATTTCAATCATACACACAATATGCTCGATATGTGCAAATACAACAAGGCATCACAACATGACTCTATGACACAAGTACTTTATTTAAGGCTCAGAGAGCCATACATAACATACACAAAGGTACGGGTCACACGACCCAGCATTCAAGTCATACAGTCATACAAACCAGCAGCGGAAGTAACTTGTCTGAGTACAGACAACTAGTAAAATAAAAGAGGCTTGGAAAGCCTAGCTATACTATGTGGTCCTTCACAAGCTCAGGATCACCACCTGGGCCTTAGCCTACTCATTGATGTCAACGTCTACGTAGAACCCATCAGAAGGGGTTGCAGCGTCTTCTGTAAAAATGTGAATTATAGCAACATGAGTACAAAGGTACTCAGCAAGACTTACATCAGATCCTACATACATGCATATTATCAAGAAGGGTTGGTGGAGTTATTGCAGCAAGCCAGCTTTGACTCTTGGCTAGGCTAACCTACGAGACTCCAACTTGAAATGGTTTTGCGCACACGAGTCCACTACTCACCACTTCAATACACTACCGAGGATCCGCCTCCGTCTTCCTACGGAAGAGCCATCCTCGGCACTCACACTTATCTTGAGGCTTTTAGTAGTTTCCATTTACTTGTCTATGAACTGTATAGGCAACCAAGTAGTCCTTTACCGCGGACGCGGCTATTCGAATAGATCATGATAACCCTGCAGGGGTGTACTTCTTCATACATGTTTCCACCACTTAGCGTCTGCACACGACATGTGCTCGGCAGACTTCAAGCGAAAGCCGACGTGGGTGTACACCACGACCTACCTAAACACCTAAGCCTCTAGTCCAGGTTTATCGCCTATCCAGGTTCCATCCGCAGGGAGTCCGGCCGAGGTTTCCCATACGGCCCCGAACGATGTGAACAGGGTTCCCGAGATACCTAACGGGTATTCGGTACACCCGTCCACGTACCTACCGCATCACAGCCCACCCCTACGGTCAGCGCTGTCCACGGCCTCCAGTAGGCTACAAACACCAGAAACTACTTGCAACTCCTAGACAGAGAGCTAGGGTGAATAAGAAGTCGAGCGGGGTCATATTTCAGGGCCCAATGCATGGTAGTAGCTGTATCTTAAATCACACATACAGATCTCAGTGCTTAAGGTCGGCTTCAATGAAACAACCCACCATGTACTCCTACATGGCCTCTCATCGATACCTTTACCAAATCGTGTTCACCACACCTCTCTCATTACCGATATAACCATTTCACTCCAGCCCATCACCCAGATGAACCAGACCTGACACGACTCTAAGCATAGCAGGCATAGCAAGGTAGGAACAACACATACATATGGCTCAATCAACTCCTACACATGCTAGTGGGTTTCATCTAGTTACTGTGGCAATGACAGGTCATGCAGAGGAAATGGGTTCAACTACCGTAGCACACAGCAGTTTGAAACGCGTTGTCTTAATGCAGTAAAAGAGAGCAAGAGCGAGAACATGGGATTGTATCGATATGATCAAATGGTTGGTTGCTTGCCTGATGGTTCGATGCACTGATACGGTTCTTCCTTAGGGTAATCACGGTACTCCTCGGGGGCAGATCCTGCCGCAAAGAACACCGATATACAACCATCACCAAACAATGTGCAACAATATGATGCATGCATGAAACATAGCAATATGAGTGTGTTGGGCTAATGCAACTAAGACCAGAAGGGTTTGAACCAATTTGAATCAAAGATTCAAATTTCAAACTCAAACATGGCCCTTTAAAGTGTTTTTCCTTGTTCTGCATTAAACATCAAGTTAACTTGTTTAGTCATGCATGAAAATAGTACAGATGGATAGATTGGATTTTTCTGATCATTTTTCATATATAATTTGTCTGATTTGGAGTTACAGAATAAAAGTTATGAATTTTTGAAGTTTAAATTATATTCTGGAATTTCCTATATTAGAATAATTCCAGAAAATCAATTACTGCGTCAGCCTGACGTCAGTGTGACGTCACCAGGTCAACGGAACACGTCCAGGTCAAACCTGACAGTGGGTCCCGCGTGTCAGGGTGATTAAATTAATTAAAGTTTAATTAAAACTAATCCTGTTTAATTAACAGGGCTGGGCCCCACCTGTCATTGACTCAGGGGAGTCAACCAGGGCCCACCCGTGGTCAAACCCGGGTCGGCTGCACCGGCGTTTAGCCGCCGGCGAGCCCGACGCGGCGGCGGAAGTGGTTTTGGCCGTTTCGGCCACCAAATGGGTCGCGGAGACCACCGGAGTGGAGCTGAGGACGAGCCGCAGCTCTTGGTGGAGTCCGTTGGGGTCGGGGTGGCCGGAGTTGGCGCCGGCGATGACTTTGGCGGCCACCGGGGTTCGGCCGAAGACGAACTTGACGCTAGAGGGGTCGGTGAGGCTCGGGGAGTGGCTAGCTAGGTGCTGCGGGACACGGTGAGTATGATGGACACCAGCTTGTGGCCGGAGGGTGATCGGGAGCACGTCGGCGACGAGCTCCACGGCGGTGGGTGCGGTTGAGCTCCGGGAGGTCGCTACACGGCTCGGTAGCAAGAACGGAAGGGAGGGGAAGATGGCTAAGCTCACAGTGAGTGCGACGAAGCCCTTGGTGCGGCCGGAGATGGACCGGAGCGACGACGGCGTTGAAGGGGATCTCCGGCGACGGCGGTTCGGGCGAGGTCGTTGCGGTGGACTCGGGCGTTGCGAGCGCTCGGGGCTCGGCTGCTCGATGAAGTGGACAGCGGCGGAGCTCCTGGACACGGTGAGAGGACGCACGGGCGGCGGGGAGCACGGCTACGACGAAGGCACGACGATGGTGGCGTCGGCCATGGCGGGGGAGCGCGAGGGGGAGGAGCTGGAGAGGAGAGGGGGTGTCTGGGAGGTTCGGGGGAGCGAGGGAGGCCGGTCCACGATGTCACCGGGCGCGGGGAGCGGCGAGGCGGCGAGCAGGTGCGTGGCGCACGCTGCGGTCGCCGTCGGGCACCTGCCTGCCTGCCTGGCCGGCAAGCAGCTCGCTGGAGCGGCGCTGGGCTTGGCCGGCAGGTGGGCCGGGTGCTGGGCGCCAGGTAAGATTTTCCATTTCTTTCTGTTTTCTGTTTTTTAATACTTCTGCAACTTTGTTGAATTAAATAAAATACTTATTCTACTCCTAAAATCACCAAACTACTCCTGGTCCATAGTTGGATTATTTCCAACATGAAACATTTTAGTTTGGAGATATTTGAGCATTTAAATATTTTATATAATTTTAAATGCCCAAATT
Source organism: Triticum aestivum (assembly GCF_018294505.1). Classification (NCBI taxonomy): domain Eukaryota; kingdom Viridiplantae; phylum Streptophyta; class Magnoliopsida; order Poales; family Poaceae; genus Triticum; species Triticum aestivum. The sequence goes on along the minus strand of NC_057798.1, from coordinate 694,708,246 downwards.
CAAATATTTATGATTTAATTCAAAAACCCTAGGATGGCCTAGGAAAATGTGCACCACTTTTGGCAGAGGTTCTGAACCAAGACAAAAATGATGGGAATTTTAGAAGGGCATTTCAGGTTCATTGAAAAAGTTTTTAGTAAACCCTGATTGGATTCAGAGGGGACTGGGGGTTCTGTCATCCCCATTTCAGGTTTCTGATGAAAGAGTAGACATGATGCAACACTCTAATGCACGGCTAACTAGGATATGTAAGATTATCTTGGAGATCAAGCGTTTCGTAGTCCACTCCACGGATAGGATCCGAGAAGCAACGCCTGAGTTGAGAAACATGGAAGACATCGTGGACTCTAGAGAGGTGCGGAGGTAGTTCCAACTGGTAGGCAACTTCTCCTCGTTTGGCGAGAATGCGAAAAGGTCCAATGTAACGAGGAGCCAATTTGCCTTTGATACTGAAACGATGGGTTCCCTTCAGAGGGGTAACCCGAAGATAAGCCTTCTCGTCAACCTCGAAAGTCATAGCCTTATGTTTTCGGTCATATTGACTCTTTTGACGAGATTGGGCTGTTTTCAACTTTTCACGAACGATGCGAACTTGCTCTTCTGCTTCCTGAATCATATCCGGGCCAAAGAATTGTCTTTCCCCGGTTTCTGACCAGTTAAGGGGTGTTCGACACCGTCGTCCATAGAGAACTTCAAAAGGGGCTTTACCCAAGCTAGATTGATAGCTATTGTTGTAAGCGAATTCGGCAAATGGAAGGCACTTCTCCCAACCCATTCCGAATGAGATAACAGAGGCTCGAAGCATGTCTTCTAGAATCTGGTTGACGCGTTCCACTTGACCACTCGACTGAGGGTGGAAAGCGGTGCTAAAGGAGAGACGGGTTCCCATAGCATTTTGGAAACTTTCCCAAAATCGAGAGGTGAAAAGACTTCCTCGATCCGAGTTAATTTCCAAAGGAACACCATGGAGAGACACTATCCGGGAGATGTATAAGTCTGCCAGCTGACTAGCGGTTATACTCTCACGAACAGGTAAGAAATGGGCTACTTTGGAAAGACGATCGACAACGACGAAGATAGCATTATTCACTCTCTTGGTCCTGGGAAAACCGGTAATGAAATCCATACCAATTTTATCCCATTTCCATTCAGGAATAGCTAAGGGTTGAAGGGTGCCAGCAGGCCGTTGATGCTCTGCTTTTACATGACGACAGACGTCGCAATTAGCAATATACTGAGCAATTTCTCTCTTCATCCTAGTCCACCAGAACCTCTGGCGTAGGTCCTGATACATCTTGGTACTACCCGGATGAATGGTGAGAGGAGATTCATGAGCCTCCTTAAGGATCAACTGCCGTAGATGCTGGTTCTTGGGAACCACTAAACGGTTCTCAAAGTACACAGCACCATGATCATTTATGGAGAAACAACTAGCACCTCCGCTAGCAATGTTCTCCTTGATCTTAGCTATTCCCTTATCTCGCTTCTGGGCAGCGATGATTTGATCCGTAAGAGTAGGTTTCGCCACCAAGGTGGAAAGAAATCCTTGAGGAACAATGTGAAGGTTAAGCTTCCGAAATTCCTCATGGAGAAGTGGTTGACTTTGTTGTAACATCAGGTTGTTACAATAAGATTTATGACTTAGTGCATCAGCCATGACGTTGGCTTTCCCTGGGGTGTAAGTTATTCCTAGGTCGAAATCTGTGATCAACTCAACCCAACGTCTTTGCCTGAGATTCAAATCCGGTTGGGTAAAAATGTACTTCAGACTTTGGTGATCAGTGAATATTTCGCAACGGTTACCGAGGAGGTAATGTCGCCAGGTCTTAAGTGCATAGACTACGGCTGCAACCTCTAGATCATGAGTAGGATAATTCTCCTCATGTGGGTGCAATTGCCGTGAGGCGTAAGCAATTACGTGTCGATCTTGCATGAGAATACAGCCTAGTCCTTGTCGCGAGGCGTCGCAGTAGATAACAAAGTCCTTGGAGAAGTCTGGCGGTACCAGAACGGGAGCAGAAGTCAGGCGTCTTTTCAGTTCCTGAAAGCTGTGCTCACATTGTGGAGTCCATTTAAACTTTTTATCCTTCTTAAGGAGTTCGGTTAGAGGTTTAGCAACTTTGGAGAAGTTTTCGACAAAGCGACGGCAATAACTCGCTAAGCCTAGAAAACTCCGAACTTGTTTGACCGATTCAAGTGGAGTCCAATTAAGGACGGCTTGAACTCGCTCAGGGTTAACAGCAATACCTTTACCAGATATTACATGACCCAGATAGGTCACTTCTGACAACCAAAATTCACATTTGGAAAACTTGGCATAAAGGCGATGCTCTCGAAGTTTCTTCAACACTAGGCTTAGATGTTCGGCATGTTCTTCCTCGTTCTTCGAGTAGATGAGTATATCATCGAGATAAACTACGACGAATTTATCCAAATACTCCATGAAGATTGAGTTCATTAACCGAGAAAAGGTGGCTGGAGCGTTGGTTAAACCGAAGGACATGACGGTGTACTCGTATTGGCCATAACGAGTGACAAAGGCCGTTTTAGGAATGTCCCCATTTCTGATTTTGATTTGATGGTAGCCCAACCTCAAATCCATCTTGGAGAAGACTGAGGATCCAGCGAGCTGATCATACAGGTCGTTGATCCTGGGGAGCGGATATTTGTTCTTGATTGTGACCAAATTGACAGGTCGATAATCTACAACCATCCGGTCCGTACCATCCTTCTTCTTGACGAATAGGACGGGGCAAGCCCACGGAGATGAACTAGGTCGGATGAAACCCTTTTTCAAGGACTCATCGAGTTGTTTCTTAAGCTCGGCTAGTTCTAGTGGTGCCATCTTATAGGGTCTTCTAGCAATCGGAACGGTTCCTGGAATGAGGTCTATTACGAACTCAACATCCCTATCAGGTGGAACACCTGGCAATTCCTCTGGGAAGACATCCGGGAAGTCACGGACTACCGGAACGTCCTCAAGGTCTGGCAAAGGGCTGGCGTTAAGAGAATATAATTGTCGCTTGGCTAATCGGGTCAAGACATTGACTATCTTCCCCGAAGGATGAGTGAGTTGAACAGTCCTAGAGAAGCAATCAATTTTGGCATGATGAGCTGACATCCAGTCCATACCCAAAATGATATTAATATCTGAAAATTTTAGAGCTATCAAGGATGCAAGGAAAACAAGTCTGTCGACTTGGATTTCATTTCCATAACTTACCCTGGAGGTTTGCCATCTAGATCCAGGAGTAGAAATTTCCATAGTGGATGGCATGTCACAGAATCCGGTGTTATGCAGACAGGCATAGTTCTCGGATATAAATGAATGAGAGGCTCCTGTATCGAAAAGAACAGATGCCGGGTGGCAATTAACAAGGAGCGTACCGAGAACGACGTTGGGATCCTCTTGAGCTTCTTCGGCAGAGATACAGTTGACATGGCCACGTGTAGCGGTGGCCGGCTTGGCGTGGAACACTTTCCCTGTGAGCTTGCCACGGCCAACAGCTTTAGCAGATTGGTTGGGGTTGGTCTGGGGACACTCGCGCATATAGTGGCCAGATTCCCCACACTTAAAGCAAGTCACAGAACTGGTACATGGAGGAGCATTGTTGGTTGGACCACCATAGGGCTTGGCTGGTGCAGACTGTTGAACGGGGCGAGGCGTCTGGAAGGATGGCCTCGGTGTGAACCTGGGTGGCAGGGCAGTGTTGGGCACCCACACGCGGCGCTTCTGAGGACCAGCACCGGACGAGGAACCCGCGTCACGGACATGCTTGCGTGTTGCGTCATAATCAGTCTGACCAGTCTCAGCACTGATGGCCTTGTTAACAAGCTTCTGAAAAGATGTGCACTCATGCAGACGGAGGTCGCGGCGAAGCTCAGGACTAAGCCCCTTACGGAACCTTGCTTGCTTCTTGGCATCAGTAGAAACTTCCTCAGTTGCATATCGTGCGAGGTTACCGAACTCCCTGCTGTAGGCATCCACAGAGAGTCGGCCCTGGGTGAAACTGCAAAATTCCTCACGTTTACAGTCCATGAGACCCTCCGGAATGTGATGTTCACGGAAAGCCTCGCTGAATTCTGCCCAAGTAGTGACATGGCCTGCTGGGCGCATAGCTCCATAATTCTCCCACCATAGACTGGCGGGGCCTTCAAGATGATATGCAGCAAAGGTGACCTTGTCAGCCTCCGCTACCAGCGCGAAACGCAGTTTGTGAGAGATACTGCGAAGCCAGTCATCAGCGTCGAGAGGCTCGACGGAGTGGTGGAACGTGGGTGGATGTAACTTGATAAAATCACTGAGTGACACCACGTTAGTCCTCTGATGGTGTGCCATGTTCTATTCAATACGCTCCATCAAACGGTTGGTCTCCCACTTGTTTCTTTCGGCTTCCATCATAACCTCGGCTAGGGAAGGAGGATGAGGCAGATTTGCATTCCTGGCTTCGCTGCCTTCGGCCTGCTCTTGGGGAGCAGGGTTTGTGCACGTGTTGACCATCCTAGGTAAACAAGACAATGATTTAGTCAGGATGATAAAATTCCGACATAGGATACAGAATGTAAGGAATAACTCGGAATGCAAGATGATCATCCGTATGACATGGTAGATACAGAAACTGCTTCTTTATTCCATCGTCATACACACCATACAGGGTTTAGTACAAGACCAAACAAGGTACTATTACGGTGAAAGAGGATTACATCTCATCGGAGGCATTCCAAGCTCCTATACATTATTTTCTACACCTCCGGAAGGCGATACAAACTAGGTCATATCCCACGAGTCACGCAGGACGATAGACGACACAGCTAACACAAACTAGTGATACTACCACTAATTCAGACCGATCTGTAGTAGTCCTCGTAGAAGTCACCTCCATAGCCTGGAAGCTCAACATGATCATCCGGAAACAGACGTTCTCGCGGAGCTTGTGGACCATAGGGGCTAGGATGAGGTCTTGGACCAACAGACGGTGGCCTGCGGGGACCGCGAGGTGGGGTAATGCCTCCTACATCACGCCAACCCATCACGTCTGGCAAAGCAGATCTCACAGGATAGAGATCGCGCATATCCGAATATCCAGCTTGCACCGCCGGTGCAAACCGAGTCAATGTGGACCAATGGTCAGCACGGGTATTGAAGAGCTCTAACCTCAAGGCCCGATTTTCACGGTCCTTATCCTTGAGCATCTCAGCAGTGGTGCGAGTCCGTGAATCCTCCTGAGTGGGGTCAGCATAGATAGCCTGGAGATACCCTTGTGCTCCCGGCAGTGATCCTGGCATATACCGGAAATCAGAGTCCCGAAATAGACCAGATCTGACTCGCATGATGGTCATCATAGAGTAGGCGGCGTCCTGCACAGCCATATCAATAGTAACTCCGAGTCCATAGGAGCAGTGAAGGGGCTCGGTGGACCCAGGATAGGATGGAAATATCCTGACAGTGCAGAGATACTGGCTTTGATTAAAGTCTCGGAATTTCTCTTCGACCGTGTACTCAGGATACCAACGGTATCCAGCCTCAGTCATTACTCTGACCAACATGGCGGTATGACCGGGTACATCTAGACATCGAGTCAGGCAAACCACTTGATTGAGATCACGAGTGGCCATCTGAAAACACAATCATAATGCAAAGGCATTAGAATTTCTAACGAAATTTCGGCAGCATAACAGCTGTAATTGCTCAAGAAGGATTTTGAGACATTTGACAAAGGATTTCATACACACTTAACATCATCATATCAAAGTTCTGAATCCATCCTAACAACATAACGTGGTAGAAGAGCTGAACTAGGCTTGTATCCATCAAACCTATAAGGTACTACTGAATAGTAACACATGATCCTAATAGAGAGAATAGATCCTAATTCCTTAACCCCCGGTGGAAGAATAGACTGACTCAGATCAGAATGTCATAAGATAAAGGAGTAAAAAGAGCCTTACGTTCCAACCCACAAACAATTCCCCTACATATAACTAAAGAATTTCTAGACTCAACATCGACCAGTTTGGCTTGGAGAACCTACAGGCAGTCCGGCTCTGATGCCAACGCTGTCAGGACCCCGACTCGATGTCACATCGATCTAGCCTGTAACACCTCATATCACTTTGCGGCCTCACGCACGGTATCCCCACGGGTGTCGCCTTACCTTTGCCCGGGACCGTTTGCGCCTTTTGGCTCACGTATATAATGGTGTCGCTAGCATCCATATGATAAGGAGCCCGGGCTGACATGACTAGTCGTAAACCCAAAGTGGCACAGACTTACAGGGACATGCATTCATGACCCAGCTTCGAACGTGTCGGTCAACAGCAAGTGGGTCCGGGCTGTAGCACTGGGCTAGCAGGACTCCGGTAAACCGGGCTGTAGCGGGCTAACAGGACTCCGGTACTCAATGCGTGACATTTCCCCGAAGGGACAGACACCGGAACGAGGAAGGACACATGCCGGCCAGCCTAAGTGTTCCAGAGCAGTAGCAAGCTACCATGGCTCGGCGGTAACACTAGGAGACATTTCCCGGTAAGAGAGGCTACTAAAGACAAACAACTAGATGGTCAGATCCCACACATACCAAGCATTTCAATCATACACACAATATGCTCGATATGTGAAAATACAACAAGGCATCACAACATGACTCTATGACACAAGTACTTTATTTAAGGCTCAGAGAGCCATACATAACATACACAAAGGTATGGGTCACACGACCCAACATTCAAGTCATACAGTCATACAAACCAGCAGCGGAAGTAACTTGTCTGAGTACAGACAACTAGTAAAATAAAAGAGGCTTGGAAAGCCTAGCTATACTACGTGGTCCTTCACAAGCTCAGGATCACCACCTGGGCCTTAGCCTACTCATTGATGTCAACATCTACATAGAACCCATCAGAAGGGGTTGCAGCGTCTTCTGTAAAAATGTGAATTATAGCAACATGAGTACAAAGGTACTCAGCAAGACTTACATCAGATCCTACATACATGCATATTATCAAGAAGGGTTGGTGGAGTTATTGCAGCAAGCCAGCTTTGACTCTTGGCTAGGCTAACCTACGAGACTCCAACTTGAAATGGTTTTGCGCACACGAGTCCACTACTCACCACTTCAATACACTACCGAGGATCCGCCTCCGTCTTCCTACGGAAGAGCCATCCTCGGCACTCACACTTATCTTGAGGCTTTTAGTAGTTTCCATTTACTTGTCTATGAACTGTATAGGCAACCAAGTAGTCCCTTACCGCGGACGCGGCTATTCGAATAGATCATGATAACCCTGCAGGGGTGTACTTCTTCATACATGTTTCCACCACTTAGCGTCTGCACACGACATGTGCTCGGCAGACTTCAAGCGAAAGCCGACGTGGGTGTAGACCACGACCTACCTAAACACCTAAGCCTCTAGTCCAGGTTTATCGCCTATCCAGGTTCCATCCGCAGGGAGTCCGGCCGAGGTTTCCCATACGGCCCCGAACGATGTGAACAGGGTTCCCGAGATACCTAACGGGTATTCGGTACACCCGGCAACGTACCTACCGCATCACAGCCCACCCCTACGGTCAGCGTTGTCCACGGCCTCCAGTAGGCTACAAACACCAAAAACTACTTGCAACTCCTGGACAGAGAGCTAGGGTGAATAAGAAGTCGAGCGGGGTCATATTTCAGGGCCCAATGCATGGTAGTAGCTGTATCTTAAATCACACATACAGATCTCAGTGCTTAAGGTCGGCTTCAATGAAACAACCCACCATGTACTCCTACATGGCCTCTCATCGATACCTTTACCAAATCGTGTTCACCACACCTCTCTCATTACCGATATAACCATTTCACTCCAGCCCATCACCCAGATGAACCAGACCTGACACGACTCTAAGCATAGCAGGCATAGCAAGGTAGGAACAACACATACATATGGCTCAATCAACTCCTACACATGCTAGTGGGTTTCATCTAGTTATTGTGGCAATGACAGGTCATGCAGAGGAAATGGGTTCAACTACCGTAGCACACAGCAGTTTGAAACGCGTTGTCTTAATGCAGTAAAAGAGAGCAGGAGCGAGAACATGGGATTGTATCGATATGATCAAATGGTTGGTTGCTTGCCTGATGGTTCGATGCACTGATACAGTTCTTCGTTAGGGTAATCACGGTACTCCTCGGGGGCAGATCCTGCCGCAAAGAACACCGATATACAACCATCACCAAACAATGTGGAACAATATGATGCATGCATGAAACATAGCAATATGAGTGTGTTGGGCTAATGCAACTAAGACCAGAAGGGTTTGAACCAATTTGAATCAAAGATTCAAATTTCAAACTCAAACATGGCCCTTTAAAGTGTTTTTCCTTGTTCTGCATTAAACATCAAGTTAACTTGTTTAGTCATGCATGAAAATAGTACAGATGGATAGATTGGATTTTTCTGATCATTTTTCATATATAATTTGTCTGATTTGGAGTTACAGAATAAAAGTTATGAATTTTTGAAGTTTAAATTATATTCTGGAATTTCCTATATTAGAATAATTCCAGAAAATCAATTACTGCGTCAGCCTGACGTCAGTGTGACGTCAGCAGGTCAACGGAACACGTCCAGGTCAAACCTGACAATGGGTCCCGCGTGTCAGGGTGATTAAATTAATTAAAGTTTAATTAAAACTAATCCTGTTTAATTAACAGGGCTGGGCCCCACCTGTCATTGACTCAGGGGAGTCAACCAGGGCCCACCCGTGGTCAAACCCGGGTCGGCTGCACCGGCGTTTAGCCGCCGGCGAGCCCGACGCGGCGGCGGAAGTGGTTTTGGCCGTTTCAGCCACCAAATGGGTCGCGGAGACCACCGGAGTGGAGCTGAGGACGAGCCGCAGCTCTTGGTGGAGTCCGTTGGGGTCGGGGTGGCCGGAGTTGGCGCCGGCGACGACTTTGGCGGCCACTGGGGTTCGGCCGAAGACGAACTTGACGCTAGAGGGGTCGGTGAGGCTCGGGGAGTGGCTAGCTAGGTGCTGCGGGACACGGTGAGTATGATGGACACCAGCTTGTGGCCGGAGGGTGATTGGGAGCACGTCGGCGACGAGCTCCACGGCGCTGGGTGCGGTTGAGCTCCGGGAGGTCGCTACATAGCTCGGTAGCAAGAACGGAAGGGAGGGGAAGATGGCTAAGCTCACAGTGAGTGCGACGAAGCCCTTGGTGCGGCCGGAGATGGACCGGAGCGACACGGCGTTGAAGGGGATCTCCGGCGACGGCGGTTCGGGCGAGGTCGTTGCGGTGGACTCGGGCGTTGCGAGCGCTCGGGGCTCGGCTGCTCGATGAAGTGGACAGCGGCGGAGCTCCTGGACACGGTGAGAGGACGCACGGGCGGCGGGGAGCACGGCTACGACGAAGGCACGGCGATGGTGGCGTCGGCCATGGCGGGGGAGCGCGAGGGGGAGGAGCTGGAGAGGAGAGGGGGTGTCTGGGGGGTTCGGGAGAGCGAGGGAGGCCGGTCCACGACGTCACCGGGCGCGGGGAGCGGCGAGGCGGCGAGCAGGTGCGTGGCGCACGCTGCGATCGCCGTCGGGCACCTGCCTGCCTGCCTGGCCGGCAAGCAGCTCGCTGGAGCGGCGCTGGGCTGGGCTGGCAGGTGGGCCGGGTGCTGGGCGCCAGGTAAGATTTTCCATTTCTTTCTGTTTTCTGTTTTTTAATACTTCTTTAACTTTGTTGAATTAAATAAAATACTTAGGCTACTCCTAAAATCACCAAACTACTCCTGGTCCATAGTTGGATTATTTCCAACATGAAACATTTTAGTTTGGAGATATTTGAGCATTTAAATATTTTATATAATTTTAAATGCCCAAATTCAAATATTTATGATTTAATTCAAAAACCCTAGGATGGCCTAGGAAAATGTGCACCACTTTTGGCAGAGGTTCTGAACCAAGACAAAAATGATGGGCATTTTAGAAGGGCATTTCAGGTTCATTGAAAAAGTTTTTAGTAAACCCTAATTGGATTCAGAGGGGACTGGGGGTTCTGTCATCCCCATTTCAGGTTTCTGATGAAAGAGTAGACATGATGCAACACTCTAATGCACGGCTAACTAGGATGTGACAAAATCTCCCTTTGGTCGGGTTTAAGCCCGATTCTGTCATAGTCCGTAGCGACACCCAGGGCGGTGATGCGATCCAAGAGCTCATTGAGGGAGGAGAGCTCCATTGGGTCCATCTGTTCGACGAGTTCCGAATCGACGTGGAGGCTCTTTTTGATGACCTGAGAAGTCATCGTCGGTGCAACAGCCGATCAGGCGGTCATGATGAAGCCGCCCAGCCGGAGAGTTTGGCCTAGGGCCAGGGCTCACCCAAAGGTCATGTTGTCCTTGACAACGAGACGAGCCATCAAGCCTTATCGCGACGACATAGTGGAACTCTCAATGAAAGCACCAATGTCGGTGTCAAAACCGGCGGATCTCGGGTAGGGGGTCCCAAACTTTGCGTCTAAGGCTAATGGTAACAAGAGGCAGGGGACACAATGTTCTACCCAGGTCCAGCCCCTCTCGATGGAGGTAATACCCTACTTCCTGCTTGATTGATCTTGATGATATGAGTATTACAAGAGTTGATGTACCACGAGATCCTAGAGGCTAAACCCTAGAAGCTAGCCTATGGTATGATTGTTGTCGTTGTCCTACGGACTAAACCCTCCGGTTTATATAGACACCGGAGGGGGCTAGGGTTACACAGAGTCGGTTACAAAGAAGGAGATCTATTATCCGAATCACCAAGCTTGTCTTCCACGCAAAGGAGAGTCCCATCCGGACATGGGACTAAGTCTTCAATCTTGTATCTTCATAGTCTAATAGTCCGGCCAAAGTATATAGTCCGGCTATCCAGATACCCCCTTATCCAGGACTCCCTCACCCCTCCCACACCATGGGAGCCAAGGACCAGAGGGGAAACCCTTCTCCCATCTAGGGAGAAGGTCAAGGAAGAAGAAGAAGAAGGGGGGCTCTCTCCCCCTTGCTTCTGGTGGCGCCGGAGCGCTGCCGGGGGTCATCATCACCGCCATCTTCACCAACACCTCCGCCATCTTCACCAACATCTCCATCACCTTCCCCCATCTATATCCAGTGGTCCACTCTCCCGCAACCCGCTGTACCCTCTACTTGAACATGGTGCTTTATGCTTCATATTATTATCTAATGATGTGTTGCCATCCAATGATGTCTGAGTAGATTTTCGTTGTCCTACCGGTGGTTGATGAATTGCTAAGATTGGTTTAATTTGCTTGTGGTTATGTTGCTGTCCTATTGTGCCCTCCGTGTCGCGCAAGCATGAGGGATTTCCGCTGTAGGGTGTTGCAATGCGTTCATGATTCACTTATAGTGGGTTGCTTGAGTGACAGAAGCATAAACCCGACTAAGGGGGTTGTGGTGTGTGGGATAAAGGGGACTTGATGCTTTAATGCTATGGTTGGGTTTTACCTTAATTAATCTTTAGTAGTTGCGAATGCTTGCTAGAGTTCCAATCATAAGTGCATATGATCCAAGAAGAGAAAGTATGTTAGCTTATGCCTCTCCCACATAAAACTTGCTATCGGTCTAGTAAGGTAGTCAATTGCTTAGGGACAATTTCACAACTCCTACCACCACTTTTCCACACTCGCTATATTTACTTTATTGCATCTTTATCTAAACAGCCCCTAGTTTATATTTACGCGTTCTTTATTATCTTGCAAACCTATCCTATCACACCTACAAAGTACTTCTAGTTTCATACTTGTTCTAGGTAAAGCGAACACCTAGCATGCGTAGAGTCGTATCAGTGGCAGATAGGGCTTGAGAGAGTATTTGTTCTACCTTTAGCTCCTCGTTGGGTTCAACACTCTTATCGAAAGAGGCTATAACTATCCCGTATACTTGCGGGTCATCAAGACCTTTTTTTGGCGCCGTTGCCGGGGAGTCTTAGCGTTGGGTGAATTTTCTCGTGTGTGCTTGTTTGCTTTATCACTAAGTAATTTTTATTTGCTGTTCTAAGTTGTTCTCTATCTTTAGTTATGGATATGGAACACGAAATACCAAAAAAATTAGGTGTACTTGCTGCTCATGGAGATGGGGAACCTCCTAAAACCCTCGATGATCATTATGTGAAAAATATTATGTACTACTTTGATAATTCTGAGAAAACCCCATTCAATTATGTTATGGGAGACACGTTGGTTCAACGTGAATACTTTAGGGATTATCGCTTGACACAAAAAGGGAGACTATTATGGGATCAAATTTATATGTTGCATTGGTATACCCGGGATCTATGCTTGAGATATGATATTACTTGTTGCTCTAGGATGAAGGCTCCACACCTTCCCTTTTCATGCAAATTTAATGATGATAAAACCTTGGCTTCTTATGCTAATGGTATATATGATTACTATGATGTGGAACAAATAGAAGAATTCGTTGCTTTTAAGGGTGCTTATGAAATTGAATCTTTGTTTGAAAAGTATGAAGCTTTAGATGATGATGTTTATAGGCCTGAAAATTATGCTATATTGAAATATTGCTATGAAAATTATGAATATAACTACAATATTGATGCATTTATTGAGAAAGTCTCCGTTGTCCAAGAAGAGACTAATATTTTGCAGGAGCCTATGGAAGAAGAAATTGATGAAACTGTGAGCTCATTAGATGAAAAAGATGAGGAGGAGAGAGAAGAACAAAAGGAGGAAGAGCGGATTGATCACCCATGCCCACCGTCTAATGAGAGTAACTCTTTAACTCATACATTGTTTATTCCCCTTCGTGCTTACCGAAGGTTGATTGCTATGATGATTGTTATGACCCCTTTAATTCGTATGAAATATCCCTTTTTGATGATGCTTGCTATGCTTGTGGCCAAGATGCCAATATGAATTATGCTTATGGAGATGAACTTGCTATAGTTCCTTATGTTAAACATGAAATTGTTGCTATTGCACCCACGCATGATAGTCCTATTATCTTTTTGAATTCTCACGACTACACTATATCGGAGAAGTTTGTGCTTATTAAGGATTATATTGATGGGTTGCATTTTACTACTACACATGATGATTTTGATAGATATGATATGCATGTGCTTGTTGCTCCTACTTGCAATTATTATGAGAGAGGAACTATTTCTCCACCTCTCTATGTTTCCCATACTATGAAATTGCAAGAAACTGCTTATACTATGCATTGGCCTTTACTATGTGTTCATCAATTGTTCTTTTATGACATGCCGATGCATACGAAGAGAGTTAGACTTAGTTTTTGCATGATATATGTTACTTTGTGCTCACTACTAAATTACAAATCATTGTTAATTAAAATTGGCTTTGATATACCTTGGGATCCGGGTGGATCCATTACTTGAGCACTATATGCCTAGCTTAATGGCTTTAAAGAAAGCGCTGCCAGGGAGACAACCCGGAAGTTTTAGAGAGTCATTTATTTCTGTTGAGTGCTTTCATAAAGTCTAAAAACAAAAAAAATAAAGAGGGGAACCTAAAACCTTTTCAAAAAGGAAAGTGAAAGTGAGAGAGACAAGCATTGTTGAAGTGGGAGAGCTCCTTGAACTTTGTTCATGCTCACGGAAACTTTGTGCATCTTGATTACAGAAACTTTTCATAAAAAATAATTATCCCCTTGTACAATTCCATTGTATTATAAAAATAATGTGCCAAGGTTTTCCTTTAGGATGTTTACAGTGCTTGTTGGTTTGTACGGTGCAGGACAGAAACTTTGGCTGTAGTGGACGATTTTACATTTTTAACTGGAATGTCAAATGGTTCTGATTCTTTTTGCACTGTCTTGCTGTATTTTTTTCCTAATTTTGGTAGAATTTTTGGGGTACCAGAAGTATGGTGAATGTTCAGATTGCTACAGACTGTTCTGTTTTTGACAGATTCTATTTTTGATGCATAGTTTACTTGTTTTGATGAAACTATCAATTCATATCAGTGGATTAAGCCATGGAAAAGTTATATTACAGTAGACACAATGCAAATACAAAATATGAATTGGTTTTCTACAGTACTTAGAGTAGTGGTTTTCTTTATTATACTAACGGATCTTACCGAGTTTTCTGTTGAAGTTTTGTGTGGATGAAGTGTCTAATCGAGGAGGTCTCGATATGAGGAAAAGGAAGAGAGGAAAGAGATCAAGCTTGGGGATGCCCGAGGCACCCCAAGTAAATATTCAAGGAGACTCAAGCGTCTAAGCTTGGGGATGCCCCGGAAGGCATCCCCTCTTTCTTCAACAAGTATCGGTATGTTTTCGTATTCGTTTCGTTCATGTGATATGTGCGAATCTTGGAGCATCTTTTGCATTTAGTTTTCACTTTTCTTTTATGCACCATGCTGGTATGAGATAGTCCTTGGTTGATTTATAGAATGCTCATTGCACTTCACTTAAATCTTTTGAGTATGGCTTTATAGAATGCTTCATGTGCTTCACTTATATCATTTGAAGTTTTGATTGCCTGTTTCTCTTCACATAGAAAACCGCCATTTGTAGAATGCTCTTTTGCTTCACTTATATTTGTTAGAGCGTGGGCATATATTTTGTAGAAAGAATTAAACTCTCTTGCTTCACTTATATCTATTTAGAGAGATGTCAGGAATTGGTCATTCACATGGTTAGTCATAAAATCCTACATAAACTTGTAGATCGCTGAATATGATATGTTTGATTCCTTGCAATAGTTTTGCAATATAAAGATGGTGATGTTAGAGTCATGCTAGTGGGTAGTTGTGGATTGTAGAGACACTTGTTGAGGTTTACAAGTCCCGTAGCATGCACGTATGGTAACCGTTGTGTGAGAAATTTGAAGCATGGGGTGTTTCTTTGATTGTCTTCCTTATGAGTGGCGGTCGGGGACGAGCGATGGTCTTTTCCTACCAATCTATCCCCCTAGGGGCATGCGTAGTAGTACTTTGCTTCGAGGGCTAATAAACTTTTGCAATAAGTATATGAGTTCTTTATGACTAATGTGAGTCCATGGATTATACTCACTTTTACCTTTCCATCATTGCTAGCCTCTTCGGTAACATGCATTGCCCTTTCTCACCTCGAGAGTTGGTGCAAACTTTGACGGTGCATCCAAACCCCGTGATATGATACGCTCTATCTCACATAAGCCTCATTATATCTTCCTCAAAACAGCCACCATACCTACCTATCATGGCATTCCCATAGCCATTCCGAGATATATTGCCATGCAACTTCCATCATCATCATATACATGACTTGAGCATTTATTGTCATATTGCTTTGCATGATCGTAAGATAGCTAGCATGATGTTTCATGGCTTGTCCGTTTTTGATGTCATTTCTATGCTAGATCATTGCACATCCCGGTACACCACCAGAGGCATTCATATAGAGTCATATCTTTGTTCCAGTATCGAGTTGTAATATTGAGTTGTAAGTAAATAAAAGTGTGATGACCTTCATTATAGAGCATTGCCCCATGAAAAAAAGGAAAAAGGAAAAAAAGGAAAGGCCAAAGAAGCCTAAATAAAAAAGGGGCCATAGAAGCCCACCCAAAAAAATAAAAAGAAAAAAAAGAAAAAAAGGGGCAATGTTACTATCCTTTTACCACACTTGTGCTTCAAAGTAGCACCATGTTCTTCATATATAGAGTCTCCTATATTGTCACTTTCATATACTAGTGGGAATTTTCATTATAGAACTTGGCTTGTATATTCCAACGATGGGCTTCCTCAAATGCTCTAGGTCTTCATGAGCAAGCAAGTTGGATGCACACCCACCTAGTTTTCAGTTTGAGCTTTCATACACTTATAGCTCTAGTGCATCCGTTGCATGGCAATCCCTACTCCTCGCATTGACATCAATTGATGGGCATCTCCATAGCCTGTTGATTAGCTGCATTGATGTAAGACTTTCTTCCTTTTTGTCTTCTCCACATAACCTCCATCATCATATTCTATTCCACCTATAGTGCTATGTCCATGCCTTGCACTCATGTATTGCGTGAGGGTTGAAAAAGCTGAAGCGCGTTAAAAAGTATGAACATATTGCTCGGCTTCTCATCGGGGTTGTGCATGATGGGAGCATTTTGTGTGACGAAAATGAAGCATGGCCAAACTATATGTCACACCCTAGCTAGTTCATGCATTAGAGTGTTGCATAATGTCTATTTTTCTCAACAGAAACTTGAAATGGGGATGACAGAACCCCCAGCCCCCTCTGAAACCAACTAGGGTTTACTAAAAATATTTTCAATGAACCTGAAATGGCCTTCCAAAATGTCCATCATTTTTGCCTTGGTTCAGAACCTCTGCCAAAAGTGGTGCACAATTTTCTAGGTCATCCTAAGGTCTTTGAATTAAATCATAAGTATTTGAGTTTGGGCATTTAAATTATGTAAATTATTTTAAATGCTCAAATAATCCCAAACTAAAATGTTCCATGCTGGATATATTCCAGTTAGTGGCCATGAGCAGTTTGGTGAATTTTGGAATCGTTTAGGTATTTTTAGTAAGTCCACAAAGTTACAGAATAAATAAAAAAGATAAATAAAGAGAGAGAGAGAGGGAACTAACCTAGCAGCCCAACTAGCCAGCCAACCTAGCCGGCCCAGCCCAGCAGCCGCTCCAGCGAGCTGCTTGCCTTCGCCAGGTAGGCAGGCAGGTGCTCGACAGCGGCACCAGCACGCGCCACGCAGCTGCCCGCCGCCCTGCTTCCTCCCCTTGCCTCTCTGCTGACCGGTATGAGCTCCACGTCGCGCCCCGAACCCCGTGGACACTTCCATTTCCCCCTGCCTCTCTCCCTCGCTCTCCCACGCCATGGCCGACGCCACCGCAGCCGCACCGTCGCTGTAGTCGCGCTCTCTGTCATCCTTGCGCCGTGCCGTCATGTCTAGGAGCTCCGCCGCCCTCCTCTTCTTCGAGCTAGCCGAGCCCCGAGTGCTCGCTTGCCCCGAGGCCTCTGCACCGACCTCGCCCGACTCCGCCATCGCCGGAGATCCCCTTCACCGTCACCACCGCACCAGCTCGTCCCCGACCGCGTCGTCTGCTTCCTCAGACCGCCGTGAGCCTAGCTACCTCCTCCCCCTTTCCTTTCTCGCTCTCGTGCATCACAGCGAGCACATGAAGCTTCACCGCACGCGCCGCCGCCGAGCTCATCGCCGACGTGTCTCCGGCCACCCACTGGCCACACCACCCTGTCCAACACACTCATGGCATCCCCAGGAACCCAACGCACCTCACCACGAGCCCTGCCGTGTCACGTAGCCTCGGGTTCATCCTCACCCGAACTCCGGCGACCGCCAAAGTCGTCGCCGCGCCATTTCCGGCCACCCCGAGCTCAACCAACACCACCTAGAGCTGCGGCTTGCTCCCAGCTACACGTAGATGCCCTCCGCGGCTCTTTTGGTCACCGGAATGCACAAAACCACTCTCGCCGCCGCGTTCGGCCTTGCCGGCGGCTAAACACCGGTGAGTTGACCTCGCTGACCCCTCGTTTGACCACGGGTGGGCCCAGTTTGAGCCCCCTGGGTCAATGACAGGTGGGGCCCAGCCCTATTAACTAATCAGGATTAGTTTTAATTAATATTTAGTTAAACTAATTACACTGACACACGGGACCCACTAGTCAGGTTTGACGTGGATTGTTCCATTGACCACTGATGTCATCCTGACGTAATGCTGACGTAATAATTTATTTATTGGAATTATTTTTTTACAGGAAATTCCAGGAAATACCACAAACTTCAAAAAATCATAGAAATTAATCTGTAGCTCCAAATGCAAAGTGTTATATATGAAAAATGATCAGAAAAATCCAATCTATTCATCTGTACTGGTTTCATGCATGTTTAAACAATTTAACCTGCTGTTTAGTACAGAACAAGATAAAGCACTTATAAGGGCCATTTATGAGTTTGAAACTTGAATCTTTGATTCAAAATGGTTCAAACCCATCTGGTCTTAGTTGCATTAGCCCAATACACTCATTTTTCCATGTCTCATGCATGCATCATATTGTTGCATATTGTTTGGTGATGTTGTGTATCGGTGCTCTTTGCGGCAGGATCTGCCCCCGAGGAGTACCACGATTACCCTAACGAAGAACAATATCAGTGCATCGACCCATCAGGCAAGCAACCAACCATTTGATCATATCGATACAATCCCATGTTCTCGCTTCTGCTCTCTTTTACTGCATTAAGATAATGCGTTTCAAACTGCTGTGTGCTACGGTAGTTGAACCCATTTCCTCTGCATGACCTGTCATTGCTACAGTAACTAGATGAAACCCACTAGCATGTGTAGGAGTTGATTGAGCCGTATGTATGTGTTGTTCCTACCTTGCTATGCCTGCTATGCTTAGAGTCGTGTCAGGTCTGGTTCATCTAGGTGATGGGCTAGAGTGAAATGATTATGCCGGTAATGAGAGTGATGTGTTGAACACGATTTGGTAAAGGTATCGATGAGAGGCCATGTAGGAGTACATGGTGGGTTGTTCCATTGAAGCCGACCTTAAGCACTGAGATATGTATGTGTGATTTAAGATTCAGCTACTACCATGCATTGGGCCCTGAAATATGACCCCGCTCGACTTCTTATCCACCCTAGTCCTCTGTCCAGGAGTTGCAAGTAGTTTCTGGTGTTTGTAGCTTACTAGAGGCCGTGGACAGCGCTGACCCGCGGGGTGGGCTGTGATGCGGTAGGTATGTGGTCGGGTACACCGGGCACCCGTTAGGTGTCTCGGAACTCTGTACACATCGTTCGGGGCCGTATGTGGAAACCTCGGCCGGACTCCCTGCGGATGGAACATGAATAGGCGATAAACCTGGACTAGAGACTTAGGTGTTTAGGTAGGTCGTAGTCTACACCCACGTCGGCTTTCGCTTGAAGTCTGCCGAGCACATGTCGTGTGCAGACGCTAAGTGGTGGAAACATGTATGAAGAAGTACACCCCTACAGGGTTAACATTATCTATTCGAATAGCCGCGTCCGCGGTAAAGGACTACTTGGTTGCCTATACAGTTCATAGACAAGTAAATGGATACTACTAAAAATCTCAAGATAAGCGTGAGTGCCGAGGATGGCTCTTCTGTAGGATGACGGAGGTGGATCCTCTGTGGTGTATTGAGTTGGTGTGTAGTGGACTCGTGTGCGCAAAACCATTTCAAGTTGGTGTCTCGTAGGATAGCTTAGCCAAGATTCAGAGCTGGCTTGCTGCAATAACCCCACTAACCCTTCTTGATAATGTGCATGTATGTAGGATCTGATGTAAGTCTTGCTGAGTACCTTTGTACTCATGTTGCTTTAATTTACATTTTTCAGCAGACGCTGCAACCCCTTCTGATGGGTTCTTCATAGACATTGACATCGATGAGTAGACTGAGGCCCAGGTGGTGATCCTGAGCTTGTGAAGGACCATGTAGTATAGCCAGGCTTCCCCAAGCCTCTTTTATTTTACTAGTTGTCTGTACTCAGACAAGTTACTTCCGCTGTTGGCTTGTATGTCTGTATCACTTGACTGCTGGGTTGTGTGACCCGTACTTGTGTATATGATATGTATGGCTCTCTGAGCCTTTAAATAAAGTACTTGTGGCGTAGAGTCATGTTGTGATGCCTTGTTGTATTTGCACATATCGAGCATATTGTGTGTATGATTGAAATGCTTGGTATGTGTGGGATCTGACTATCTAGTTGTTTATCCTTCGTAGCCTCTCTTACCGGGAAATGTCTCCTAGTGTTTCCACTGAGCCTTGGTAGCTTGCTACTGCTCCGGAACACTTAGGCTGGCCGACATGTGTCCTTCTTCGTTCCTGTGTCTGTCCCTTCGGGGAAATGTCACGCGATGGATACTGGAGTCCTGTTAGCCCGCTACAGCCCGATTTACCGGAGTCCTGCTAGCCCAGTGCTACAGCCCGGATTCACTCGTTGATTACCGACACGTTCGATGCTGGGTCATGGATGCCTATCCCTGTAAGTTTGTGCCACTTTGGGTTCACGACTAGCCATGTCAGCCCGGGTTCTTTGTCATATGGATGCTAGCGACACTATCATATACGTGAGCCAAAAGGCGCAAACGGTCCCGGGCTAGGTAAGGTGGCACCCGTGGGAATACCGTGCGTGAGGCCGCAAAGTGATATGATGTGTTACATGCTAGATCAATGTGGCATTGACTCGGGGTCCTGACAGCGTTGGCATCAGAGCTAGACTGCCTGTAGGTTCTCCAAGCCAAACTGGTCGATGTTGAGTCTAGAAATGCTTTAGTTATATGTAGGGGAATTGATTGTGGGAGGGAACGTAAGCCTCTTTTTACTCCTTTACCTCATGGCATTCTGATCTGAGTCAGTCTATTCTTCCACCGGGGGTTAAGGAATTTGGATCTCTTTTCTCTATCAGGTTCACGTGTTACTAATCAGTAGTACCTTATAGGTTTGAGGGATACAAGCCTAGTTCAGTTCTACTACCCCATTATGTGCTAAGATGGACCCAGAACCTTGATATGATGTTGTTGAGCGTCTATGCAATTCTTTGCAAAATGTCTCAAAATCCTTTTTGAGCATTTACAGCCGTTATGCTGTCCAAATTCTGCTAGAAATTCTAATGCCTTTGCATTATATCATGTTTCAGATGGCTTCCCGCCCTCAGAATCAAGTGGTTCGCCTGACTCGATGTATCGATGTGCCCGGTCATACGGCTATGTTAGTCCGGGTAATGATCGAGACGGGTTACCGTTGGTATCCCGAATACACCGTCGAAGAGCAGTTCTGAGACTTTAATCAAACCCAATATCTCTGCACTGTCAGGATATTTCCCTCTTATCCTGGATCTACCGATCCCCTCCACTGTTCCTATGGACTCGGGGTTACTATTGAGATGGCTGTGCAGGATGCTGCCTACTCTATGATGACCATCATGCGAGTCAGGACTGGCCTGTTTCGGAACTCCGATTTTCGATATAAGCCAGCTTCAATCCCGGGAGCACAAGGGTATCTCCAGGCTATCTATGCTGACTCCTCTCAGGAGGACTCACTAACTCGCACCACTGCCGAGATGCTCGAGGATAAGGACCGAGAGAATCGGGCCTTAAGATTGGAGCTATTCAACACCCGTGCTGATCATTGGGCCACCTTGACTCGGTTTGCACCGGCTGTGCAAGCTGGATATATGGATATGAGAGCTCTGTATCCTGTTAGGTCTGCTCTAACAGACATGATGGATTGGCGTGATGTGGGTGGCATCACCCCACCCCGTGGTCCCCGTAGGCCACCGTTTGTTGGTCCAAGACCTCATCCTAGCCCCTATGGTCCACAAGTTCCACGGGACTGTCTGTTTCCTGATGATCACGTTGAGCTTCCAGGCTATGGTGGTGACTTCTATGAGGACTACTACGGAGCTGTCTGAGTTAGTAGTAGTATCTCTAGTATCGTATTAGTTGTATCGTCCACCGTCCTGCGTGACTCGTGGATATGACTTAGCTTGTACCACTTTCCGGAGATGTAGAAAAATAATGTATAGGAGCTTGGAATGCCTCCAATGAGATGTAATCTTCCTTTCACCGTAGTAGTACTTTGTTTGGTCTTGTACTAAACATTGTATGGTGTGTATGACGATGGAATAAAAGAAGCAGTTTCTATATCTACCATGTCATACGGATGATCATCTTACATTCCAAGTTATCCATTACATTCTACATTTCTATGTCAGAATCTTATCATCCTGGGCTAAACAATTGTCTTGTTTTTCCTAGGATGGTCAACACTCGCAACAACCCTGCTCTCCCAGAGTAGGCCGAAGGCAGCAGAGTTGGGGAAACAAACCTGCCTCACCCTCCTTCTCTGGCCGAGGTTATGCTGGAGGCTGAGAGAAACAAGCGGGAGACCAACCGTTTGTTGGAGCGCATCGAGCAGAACACAGCACATCATCAGAGGAATAACTTGGTGTCACTCAGTGACTTCATCAAGTTACATCCACCCACTTTCCACCACTCCGTCGAGCCCCTCGACGCTAATGACTGGCTTCGCAGTATTACTCACAAGCTACGCTCTGCACTTGTAGCTGAGGCTGACAAGGTCACATTTGCTGCATATCATCTTGAAGGCCCCGCCAGTCTCTGGTGGGAGAACTATGGAGCCATGCACCCAGTGGGCCAGGTCACTACTTGGGCTGAATTCAGCGAGGCTTTCTGTGAACATCACATTCCGGAGGGTCTTATGGACCGTAAATGTGAGGAGTTCTGCAGTTTCACTCAAGGTCGACTCTCTGTGGATGCATACAGCAGGGAGTTCGGTAACCTAGCACGGTATGCAACTGAGGAAGTTTCCACTAATGCCAAGAAGCAGGCAAGGTTCCGCAAGGGACTTAGCCCTGAGCTTCGCCGTGACCTCCATCTACATGAGTGCACATCTTTCCAGAAGCTTGTAAACAAAGCCATCAGTGCTGAGTCTGGTCAGACTGATTATGAAGCAACACGCAAGCATGGGCGTGACTTGGGTTCCTCATCCAGTGCTGGTCCTCAGAAGCGCCGCGTGTGGGTGCCTAACACCGCCCTGCCACCTAGGTTCACACCGAGGCCATCCTATCAGGCGCCTTGTCCAGCTCAACAATATGCACCAGCTAAGCCCTATGGTGGGCCAACGAACAATGCTCCTCCACGCACCAGCTCCGTGACATGCTTCAAGTGTGGGGAATCGGGCCACTACCTGCGCGAGTGTCCCCAGACCAACCCCAACCAGTCTGGAAAAGCTGTTGGCCGTGGCAAGCCGACAGGGAAAGCGTTCTACGCCAAGCCGGCCACCGCTGCACGTGGCCATGTCAACTATATCTCTGCTGAAGAAGCTCAAGAGGATCCCAACATCGTTCTCGGTACGCTCCTTGTTAATTGCCACCCGGCATCTGTTCTTTTCGATACTGGAGCATCTCATTCATTCATATCCGAAAATTATGCTCGTTTGCATAACACCGCATTCTGCGACATGCCGTCCACTATGGAAATTTCTACTCCTGGTTCTAGATGGCAAACCTCTAGAGTAAGCCATGGAAACGAAATTCAAGTCAACAGACTTGTTTTTCTTGCATCTTTGATAGCTCTCAAATCTTCGGATATTAATATCATCTTGGGCTTGGACTGGATGTCAGCCCATCATGCCAAGATTGATTGTTTCTCTAGGACCGTTCAACTCACCCATCCTTCGGGAAAGATAGTCAATGTCTTGACCCGAGTAACCAAGCGATAGCTATATTCTCTTAACGCCAGTCCTTTGCCAGACCTCGAAGACGTTCCGGTAGTCCGTGACTTTCCGGATGTCTTTCCAGAAGAATTGCCAGGTGTTCCACCTGATAGAGATGTCGAGTTCGTAATAGATCTCATTCCAGGAACTATCCCAATTTCTAGAAGACCCTATAAAATGGCACCACTAGAACTAGCCGAGCTTAAGAAACAACTTGATGAGTCCTTGAAAAAGGGTTTCATCCGTCCTAGTTCGTCTCCATGGGCTTATCCCGTCCTCTTCATCAAGAATAAGGATGGTACGGATCGGATGGTTGTAGATTATCGACCAGTCAACCTGGTCACAATCAAGAACAAGTATCCGCTCCCCAGGATCAACGATCTATATGATCAGCTCGCTGGATCCTCAGTCTTTTCCAAAATGGATTTGAGGTTGGGCTACCATCAAATCAAAATCAGGAACGGGGACATTCCTAAAACGGCCTTTGTTACTCGTTATGGCCAATACGAGTACACTGTCATGTCCTTCGGTTTAACCAACGCTCCAGCCACCTTCTCTCGATTAATGAACTCAATCTTCATGGAGTATTTGGATAAATTCGTCGTGGTTTACCTCGATGATATACTCTTCTACTCCAAGAATGAGGAAGAACATGCCGAGCATCTAAGGTTAGTGTTGATGAAACTTCGAGAGCATCGCCTTTATGCAAAATTTTCTAAATGCAAATTTTGGTTGCCAGAAGTGACCTATCTAGGACATGTAATTTTTGGTAAGGGTATTGCTGTCAATCCCGAGCGAGTTCAAGCCATCCTTAATTGGACTCCACCTGAATCGGTCAAGCAAGTTCGGAGTTTCCTTGGCTTAGCGAGCTATTGTCGCCGCTTTGTCGAGAACTTCTCCAAGGTTGCTAAACCTCTAACTGAACTCCTCAAGAAAGATAAAAAGTTCGAGTGGACTCCACAATGTGAGCACAACTTTCAGGAACTGAAAAGACGCCTGACATCTGCTCCCGTACTGGTACCACCAGATTTCAATAAGGACTTTGTTATCTATTGCGATGCCTCGCGAAAAGGACTAGGTTGCATTCTTATGCAAGATCGTCATGTAATTGCTTATGCTTCACGGCAATTGCACCCACAGGAGGAGAATTATCCTACTCACGATCTAGAGCTTGCAGCTGTAGTCCATGCACTCAAAACCTGGCGACATTACCTCCTCGGTAATCATTGGGAAATCTTCACTGATCACCAAAGTCTGAAGTATATATTCACCCAACCGGATTTGAATCTCAGGCAAAGACGTTGGGTCGAGTTGATCACAGATTTCGACTTAGGGATAACTTACACCCCAGGAAAAGCCAATGTCATGGCTGATGCACTAAGTCGTAAATCTTATTGTAACAATCTGATGTTACAACAAAGTCAACCGCTTCTCCATGAGGAATTTCGGAAGCTTAACCTTCACATCGTTCCTCAAGGATTCCTTTCCACCTTGGTGGCGAAACCTACCCTTACGGATCAAATCATCACTGCCCAAAAGCGAGATAAAGGGATATCTAGGATCAAGGAGAGCATTGCTAGCGGAGGTGCTAGATGTTTGTCCACAAATGATCATGGTGTTGTGTACTTTGAGAACCGTTTAGTGGTTCCCAAGAACTAGCATCTACGGCAGTTGATCCTTAAGGAAGCTCATGAATCTTCTCTCACCATTCATCCTGGTAGCACTAAGATGTATCAGGACCTACGCCAGAGGTTCTAGTGGACTAGGATGAAGAGAGACATTGCTCAGTTTGTTGCTAGTTGCGACGTCTGTCGTCGTGTAAAAGAAGAGCATCAACGGCCTGCTGGCACCCTTCAACCCTTAGCTATTCCTGAATGGAAATGGGATAAAATTGGTATGGATTTCATCACCGGTTTTCCCAGGACCAAGAGAGGGAATAACGCTATCTTCGTCGTTGTCGATCGTCTTTCCAAAGTGGCCCATTTCTTGCCTATTCGCGAGAATATAACCGCTAGTCAGCTAGCAGATTTGTATATCTCCCGAATAGTATCCCTCCATGGTGTTCCACTGGAAATTAACTTGGATCGAGGAAGTCTCTTCACCTCTCGATTTTGGGAAAGTTTCCAAAATGCTATGGGAACCCGCTTTTCCTTTAGCACTGCTTTTCACCCTCAATCAAGTGGTCAAGTAGAACGTGTCAACCAGATTCTAGAAGACATGCTTCGAGCTTCTGTTATCTCATTCGGAATGGATTGGGAGAAATGCCTTCCATTTGCTGAATTTGCTTATAACAACAGCTATCAATCTAGCTTGGGTAAAGCCCCTTTTGAAGTTCTTTATGGACGAAGGTGTCGAACACCCCTTAACTGGTCAGAAACCGGGGAAAGACAATTCTTTGGCCTGGATATGATCCAGGAAGCAGAAGAGCAAGTTCGCATTGTTCGTGAAAAGTTGAAAACAGCCCAATCTCGTCAAAAGAGTCAATATGACCGAAAACGTAAGGCTATGACTTTTGAGGTTGACGAGAAGGCTTACCTTCGGGTTACTCCTCTGAAGGGAACCCATCGTTTCGGTATCAAAGGCAAATTGGCTCCTCGCTACATTGGACCCTTCCGCATTCTCGCTAAACGAGGAGAAGTTGCCTACCAATTGGAACTACCTCCGCATCTCTCCAGAGTCCATAATGTCTTCCACGTTTCTCAAATCAGGCGTTGCTTCTCAGATCCTATCCGTGGAGTGGACCACGAAATGCTTGATCTTCAAGATAACCTCACGTATCGAGAGTACCCCATTCGTATCCTCGATCAAGCCGAGCGTACCACTCGACGTCATAATATCAAGTTTCTCAAGGTTCAATGGTCGCACCATTCTGAGAAGGAAGCAACTTGGGAAAGGAAGGATCGTCTTGGACTTGAGTACCCCGCCTTCTTTCCGGAGGAACCTAAATCTCGGGACGAGATCCTTTTGAGTGGGGGTGAGTTGTCACACCCTAGCTAGTTCATGCATTAGAGTGTTGCATCATGTCTATTTTTCTCAACAGAAACTTGAAATGGGGATGACAGAACCCCCAGCCCCCTCTGAAACCAACTAGGGTTTACTAAAAATATTTTCAATGAACCTGAAATGCCCTTCCAAAATGTCCATCATTATTGCCTTGGTTCAGAACCTCTGCCAAAAGTGGTGCACAATTTTCTAGGTCATCCTAAGGTCTTTGAATTAAATCATAAGTATTTGAGTTTGGGCATTTAAATTATATAAATTATTTTAAATGCTCAAATAATCCCAAACTAAAATGTTCCATACTGGATATATTCCAGTTAGTGGCCATGAGCAGTTTGGTGAATTTTGGAATTGTTTAGTTATTTTTCGTAAGTCCACAAAGTTACAGAATAAATAAAAAAAGATAAATAAAGAGAGAGAGAGGGAACTAACCTGGCAGCCCAACTAGCCAGCCCACCTAGCCGGCCCAGCCCAGCAGCCGCTCTAGCGAGCTGCTTGCCTTCGCCACGCAGGCAGGCAGGTGCTCGACGGCAGCACCAGCACGCGCCACGCAGCTGCCCGCCGCCCTGCTTCCTCCCCTCGCCTCTCTGCCGACCGGTATGAGCTCCACGTCGCGCCCCGAACCCCGTGGACACTTCCATTTCCCCCCTGCCTCTCTCCCTCGCTCTCCCATGCCATGGCCGACGCTACCGCAGCCGCACCGTCGCCGTAGTCGTGCTCTCCGTCGTCCTTGCGCCGTGCCGTTGTGTCCAGGAGCTCCGCCGCCCTCCTCTTCTTCGAGCTAGCCGAGCCCCGAGCGCTCGCTTTCCCCGAGGCCTCTACACCGACCTCGCCCGACTCCGCCATCGCCGGAGATCCCCTTCGCCGTCACCACCGCACCAGCTCGTCCCCGACTGCGCCGTCCGCTTCCTCAAGACCGCCGTGAGCCTAGCTACCTCCTCCCCCTTTCCTTTCTCGCTCTCGTGCATCACAGCGAGCACACGAAGCTTCACCGCACGCGCCACCGCCGAGCTCGTCACCGACGTGTCTCCGGCCACCCACTGGCCACACCACCCTGTCCAACACACTCACGGCATCCCCAGGAGCCTAACGCACCTCACCACGAGCCCCGCCGTGTCCCGTAGCCTCGGGTTCATCCTCACCCGAACTCTGGCGACCGCCAAAGTCGTCGCCGGCGCCGTTTCCGGCCACCCCGAGCTCAACCAACGCCACCAAGAGCTGCGGCTTGCTCCCAGCTACACGTAGATGCCCTCCGCGGCTCTTTTGGTCACCGGAATGCACAAAACCACTCTCGCCGCCGCGTTCGGCCTCGCCGGCGGCTAAACGCCGGCGAGTTGACCCCGCTGACCCCTCGTTTGACCACGGGTGGGCCCAGTTTGAGCCCTGTTAACTAATCAGGATTAGTTTTAATTAATATTTAGTTAAACTAATTACACTGACACACGGGACCCACTAGTCAGGTTTGACCTGGACTGTTCTGTTGACCACTAACGTCATCCTGACGTAATGCTGACGTAATAATTTATTTACTGGAATTATTTTTTTACAGGAAATTCCAGGAAATACCACAAACTTCAAAAAATCATAGAAATTAATCTGTAGCTCCAAATGCAAAGTGTTATATATGAAAAATGATCAGAAAAATCCAATCTATTCATCTGTACTGGTTACATGCATGTTTAAACAATTTAACCTGCTGTTTAGTACAGAACAAGATAAAGCACTTATAAGGGCCATTTATGAGTTTGAAACTTGAATCTTTGATTCAAAATGGTTCAAACCCATCTGGTCTTAGTTGCATTAGCCCAATACACTCATTTTGCCATGTATCATGCATGCATCATATTGTTGCATATTGTTTGGTGATGTTGTGTATCGGTGCTCTTTGCGGCAGGATCTGCCCCCGAGGAGTACCACGATTACCCTAACGAAGAACAATATCAGTGCATCGACCCATCAGGCAAGCAACCAACCATTTGATCATATCGATACAATCCCATGTTCTCGCTTCTGCTCTCTTTTACTGCATTAAGACAACGCATTTCAAACTGCTGTGTGCTACGGTAGTTGAACCCATTTCCTCTGCATGACATGTCATTGCCACAGTAACTGGATGAAACCCACTAGCATGTGTAGGAGTTGATTGAGCCGTATGTATGTGTTGTTCCTACCTTGCTATGCCTGCTATGCTTAGAGTCGTGCCAGGTCTGGTTCATCTGGGTGATGGGCTAGAGTGAAATGATTATGCCGGTAATGAGAGTGATGTGTTGAACACGATTTGGTAAAGGTATCGATGAGAGGCCATGTAGGAGTACATGGTGGGTTGTTTCATTGAAGCCGACCTTAAGCACTAAGATCTGTATGTGTGATTTAAGATTCAGCTACTACCATGCATTGGGCCTGAAATATGACCCCGCTCGACTTCTTATCCACCCTAGTCCTCTGTCCAGAAGTTGCAAGTAGTTTTTGGTGTTTGTAGCTTACTGGAGGCCATGGACAGTGCTGACCCGCGGGGTGGGCTGTGATGCGGTAGGTACGTGGCCGGGTACACCGGGCACCCGTTAGGTGTCTCGGAACCCTGTACACATTGTTCGGGGCCGTATGTGGAAACCTCGGCCGGACTCCCTGCGGATGGAACCTGAATAGGCGATAAACCTGGACTAGAGCTTAGGTGTTTAGGTAGGTCGTGGTCTACACCCACGTCGGCTTTCGCTTGAAGTCTGCCGAGCACATGTCGTGTGCAGACGCTAAGTGGTGGAAACATGTATGAAGAAGTACACCCCTACAGGGTTAACATTATCTATTCGAATAGCCGCGTCCGCGGTAAAGGACTACTTGGTTGCCTATACAGTTCATAGACAAGTAAATGGATACTACTAAAAATCTCAAGATAAGCGTGAGTGCCGAGGATGGCTCTTCCGTAGGATGACAGAGGTGGATCCTCGGTGGTGTATTGAGTTGGTGTGTAGTGGACTCGTGTGCGCAAAACCATTTCAAGTTGGTGTCTCGTAGGATAGCTTAGCCAAGAGTCAAAGCTGGCTTGCTGCAATAACCCCACCAACCCTTCTTGATAATGTGCATGTATGTAGGATCTGATGTAAGTCTTGCTGAGTACCTTTGTACTCATGTTGCTTTAATTTACATTTTTCAGCAGACGCTGCAACCCCTTCTGATGGGTTCTTCGTAGATGTTGACATTGATGAGTAGACTGAGGCCCAGGTGGTGATCCTGAGCTTGTGAAGGACCATGTAGTATAGCCAGGCTTCCCCAAGCCTCTTTTATTTTACTAGTTGTCTGTACTCAGACAAGTTACTTCCGTTGTTGGCTTGTATGTCTGTATGACTTGAATGCTGGGTCGTGTGACCCGTACTTGTGTATATGATATGTATGGCTCTCTGAGCCTTTAAATAAAGTACTTGTGTCGTGGAGTCATGTTGTGATGCCTTGTTGTATTTGCACATATCGAGCATATTGTGTGTATGATTGAAATGCTTGGTATGTGTGGGATCTGACTATCTAGTTGTTTATCCTTAGTAGCCTCTCTTACCGGGAAATGTCTCCTAGTGTTTCCACTGAGCCTTGGTAGCTTGCTACTGCTCCGGAACACTTAGGCTGGCCGGCATGTGTCCTTCTTCGTTCCTGTGTCTGTCCCTTCGGGGAAATGTCACGCGATGGATACCGGAGTCCTGTTAGCCCGCTACAGCCCGGTTTACCGGAGTCCTGCTAGCCTAGTGCTACAGCCCGGATTCACTCATTGATGACCGACACGTTCGATGCTGGGTCATGGATGCCTGTCCCTGTAAGTTTGTGCCACTTTGGGTTCACGAATAGCCATGTCAGCCCGGGTTCTTTGTCATATGGATGCTAGCGACACTATCATATACGTGAGCCAAAAGGCGCAAACGGTCCCGGGCCAGGTAAGGTGGCATCCGTGGGAATACCGTGTGTGAGGCCGCAAAGTGATATGATGTGTTACATGCTAGATCGATGTGGCATTGAGTCGGGGTCCTGACACTATATGATTTTGTAGGGATAAGCTTGCTTTGGCTATGTTGTTTTGAAAAGACATGATTGCTTTATTAGTACGCTCGAAGTATTATCGTTTATTATGTCAAATGATAGATTATTGCTTTGAATCACTCGTGTCTTAATATTCATGCCATGATTAGACATATGATCAAGATTATGCTAGGTAGCATTCCACATCAAAAATTATCTTTTTTATCATTTACCTACTCGAGGACGAGCAAGAATTAAGCTTGGGGATGCTGATACGTCTCCGTCGTATCTATAATTTTTGATTGTTCCATGCCAATATTATTCAACTTTCATATACTTTTGGCAACTTTGGCCACAAGAAAGCTAATTTTTGGAAAAATATTTGGGCGAAGGTTTCAATCCAAGCGGAGTAACGGATCTCCGGATATAAAAGAAACGTTGCGAGGGAAGAATTCCAGAACACAGAAATAGAGAGAGACATAGAGATAGATCCAATCTCGGAGGGGCTCTTGCCCCTCCCACGCCATGGGAGCCAAGGACCAGAGGGGAAACCCTTCTCCCATCTAGGGAGAAGGTCAAGGAAGAAGAAGAAGAAGGGGGGCTCTCTCCCCCTTGCTTCCGGTGGCGTCGGAGCGCTGCCGGGGGCAATCATCATCACCGCCATCTTCACCAACACCTCGGCCATCTTCACCAATATCTCCATCACCTTCCCCCATCTATATCCAGCGGTCCACTCTCCTGCAACACGCTGTACCCTCTACTTGAACATGGTGCTTTATGCTTCATATTATTATCCAATGATGTGTTGCCATCCTATGATGTCTGAGTAGATTTTCATTGTCCTACCGGTGGTTGATGAATTGCTAAGATTGGTTTAATTTGCTTGTGGTTATGTTGCTGTCCTATTGTGCCCTCCGTGTCGCGCAAGCATGAGGGATTTCCGCTGTAGGGTGTTGCAATACGTTCATGATTTGCTTATAGTGGGTTGCTTGAGTGACAGAAGCATAAACCCGAGTAAGGGGGTTGTGGCGTATGGGATAAAGGGGACTTGATGCTCTACTGCTATGGTTGGGTTTTACCTTAATGAATCTTTAGTAGTTGCGGATGCTCGCTAGAGTTCCAATCATAAGTGCATATGATCCAAGAAGAGAAAGTATGTTAGCTTATGCCTCTCCCACATAAAACTTCGTATCGGTCTAGTAAGGTAGTCAATTGCTTAGGGACAATTTCACAACTCCTACCACCACTTTTCCACACTCGCTATATTTACTTTATTGCATCTTTATCTAAACAGCCCCTAGTTTATATTTACGCGTTCTTTATTATCTTGCAAACCTATCCTATCACACCTACAAAGTACTTCTAGTTTCATACTTGTTCTAGGTAAAGCGAACACTAAGCATGCGTAGAGTCGTATCAGTGGCAGATAGGGCTTGAGAGAGAATTTGTTCTACCTTTAGCTCCTTGTTGGGTTCGACACTCTTACTTATCGAAAGAGGCTACAACTATCCCGTATACTTGCGGGTCATTAGCCCCTTCACCAACACTACTAGGGAAAACCCTATCAGTAGCGCGGGTATTTTGCCTATCAGTAGCGCGGGATGACGCGCTACAGATAAGGCGCTACAGCTAACATATAGCAGTAGCACGTGTCATCCCATGCTACTGCTATACATGGCTAGCAGTAGTGAGCTTTAGTGTAGAGCGCTGCTGCTAATATCTACAACGCTTTTAGTAGGAAGCGCTACTGGTAAGGGAGCGCTACTGCTAACTTTATTCCCCTCGCTACTGCTAATTTTATTAGCTTCTGTTTTTTTGCATATTTGTTTTGTATTTGAATAGGCTTTATACAATAATCTTTAGCATATCATACACATACAAATGTAATCATAGCATATACATACAAATAGTCTCATCAAATCATATCATCATCATAATCATCATCCAACACAAAGTGGTCTCTCGTCATTGAGGGAGTCCTGCATTAGGGGGTCCTCGGACAGCCGGACTGTATACTTTCGCCAGACTGTTGGACTATGAAGATACAAGATTGAAGACTTCGTCCCGTGTCCGGGTGAGACTCTCCTTTGCGTGGGAGGCAAGATTGGAAATCCGGATATGTAGATCTCCTTCTCTGTAACCGACTCTGTGTAACCCTAGCCCCCTCCGATGTCTATATAAACCGGAGGGTTTAGCCCATAGGACAACAACAATCATAATCATACGCTAGCTTCTAGGGTTTAGCCTCTACAATCTCATGGTAGATCAACTCACTACAAAAAAATACACTTCCGTGATGATATGTATTTGCCACAGTAGGTCGCGTTTTCTGTCATGCATGTACATCCATGACAAATTTATGACAGAATCAAGATAGTCATACCTGTGCTGTCATGGAAGTGTTCCATGACATTACCAAAATTATCATCATGGAAGTGTACATTTCCATGACAATAAATCGCGCGTCACAGAAGTGCTTTCGTCAAGGGTGACCGACACGTGGCATCCACCGTAACGGAATGCCGTTAAGCTATCGGGTCGGATTTTGGATCCGATAACCCGTTAACAGCCACGATCAATGCTGATTTTCCACCTGTAAAATTCTCATTGGCTGACGGATCCACGTGTCAGCTCCGCGTTGGCACAGGTGTCACTCATCCAACGGTCGAGATGGGCCTATGATATGTTGACACGTGGACCGGCCCAAAAGTGGCCCACAAAGTTTAAATGGGCCGGCCCAACCGAAGGCCCATAAGATTTACCGGGCCATAATGGGCCGGCCCAGCTAAAGGCCCACAAAATTTAGCGGACCATAATGGGCTGACCCATCTAAAGGCCCACACGAATTTGCAGACCATAATGGGCCGACCCAGCTAAAGGCCCACAAGATTTTGCGGTCCATAATGGGCCGGCCACACTAAATGCCCACAAGATTCTGCAGACCATAATGGGCCGGCCCAGCTAAAGGCCCAACATTCTCTGTCAAATCGGCCTGTCAACGGCCTATCCTAAACTTGTCATCAACGCAGCCCATGGTCAGTTCTGGTCCGTTAACTGTCCGCTAAGTAATTGGGCCGAATTACGACCCGGTGTTTTTCCGTCCTGTTAAAGGTCCGACTTCATTTGGGCCCATTTACAGGCCAAGAAAACTTTCGGCCCATAAACGACCGTAAAGGATTTGGGTCATATTCGGCCATGTCTGACATTCGGCCTATTAGAGGGCCACTATCGATTTGGGCCACTTTCGGCTTGTTGTCATTTCCGGCCTGTTAACGCCGGACGTAAACCATGGGGCATATGTGGCCCAACGTCATATCGGGCCCATTAACGACCCATATAAAATGACAATAATCTAGCCCGACCGAAGTTCTGGCCCGTTAAAGGCCCGTGTATTAGCTCGGCGCATTTATGGCCCGTTCGAATTTCGGCCTGTCAAAGATCCGCATCGTAAATGGGCCACCATTTCGGCCTGCTAAGTCCAGTGGGTTATTTGGCACAACCAGGGCCAATCTCACTTTCGGTCTATTAAAGGCCCATGTTTTTTATGGGCTCGAGATATTTACATCTGTAAACGGCCTAATTTTACTAAGGGCCCAAATTATGTTTAGGCCTGTTAAAGGCCCACTATGGGCACAAGCCTACCAGAAAAATATGAAAGCTTATGCTGATTTAGGCCCAGATATTTTTAGTGGGCTACATGCCAATTTCGGCCCGTAATCGTTTTTAGCCCAATTGGAATGGGCCCGACGAATGTTGGCATGTTGGGCTCCTACGAAGCTTTCGGCCGAATACATTACTAAGATAAACCTACACTATACAAAAATAGCGTCGTAATTACTGTAGCCTGTGGCAGCATCATAAATGTTGTATCACAACAAAATAAATTCCAACCATACAACAAAAGGCCTATTGGCATAAAGTTCACAGTCCTTCCAGATAAAACCACCATCCGATGTATAGAAGCACATATCATTTGACTTGAGTGCTAATGTTTCAGGCTATAGAATCTGATGGAGCAGCACGATCTCCACCTTTTTTCCGCCATTGCTCTTGAACAACGAAGCGAATGTCTGATAGACTGGTTTCAAAACAATTCATATCTTGATGACATTTCTCAACCACTATTCTTGTTTCCAAAACAACGTCCATTAGGGATTGGACTTGTGTCTGGAGCACAGATATATCACTCTGTCTAGCAGGAAGATTTTGTTCAGAAGGCGATTTGGACGAGGTTACCTTGACAACCAACCCAGAATTACACAAGAAGGTGCTTTTTGCACTGTTAGTGGAGAGATACTGACGCACTGCAGCAAGAGGTGACATTGTGCCTGTAGTAGCCTCGTCACCTTCAGGTGGTTGTGGCTGTTCAATCATTTATTCCATAGCTTCCTGAAAGTTTGAACTTGTAGATTAGTGTACCAGATAATTTACTAATGAGACAAAAACAAACAAAGTAGGTTAAAGGTTTATACATAAATTATTTTGGTGAACTACTGTAATACATTATCATGTATTGTAGTGCCAACTACATGATAAAATCACTTTCGGAACATATGTCCATGTAGCATGCCTACTGTATTGTCTATTTCCTCACATTCGTTGACATCTAAGGATAAAGAGACATGGTTTAAAGTAGGATGAACATAGTATGACATCATTCATATCATGGGCAAACAGATATAAAACAAACATGTTATTTTATCATTGTGTGCGCACGTGAACATAACAACTAGATTACAGATCGAGACCAAAAGAATATCCTTCATCTCTTTTAAACCATTTAAGGTGAAATGATACATTAAGAAAACTATGTATAAAAGTGAACAGAGTAACTGACATTGGCTGCAAGCCAAGTAGTTAAATGAACACATCGTAGTACCAATCAGTTCAAGGCAGGAGGAGTAAGGACTTACAACAGCGGCTTGAACTCGTGTGCTCATGCCCTTCATCTTGCTGGTGTGGCAATCCTTGAAGATTTGCACTGCATTCGGTTCATGTTCTTTTTGGTCTGCACGTGCTTTCCTCTATATTTGGAACAAGTCAATATATATACGATAATATGGCACACAAAAAAGAAGGAAGTAGCAGCTATTTAGAATAGCCTCGCAGTGTGCAATATAGCTACGGGATCCTGTTGTCTGTTGGAATTTCACTTTACAACGGTTGGTTTTGTTCTTCAAACAGTTAGCCAAGAGCAAGATACGCTTGTAAGGCACATACATAAATACAAGTTCAATATGTGGTCTGATCAAATACATATAGCCTACCTGATACTTTGGATCAGACCAGTGTTTAACAAGGGCTGTCCAGTCTTCATCTGTAATATATTCCACTTGAGATGTTTGGGCGATTTCATTGTTAGCCTTGCCTTCAAAGTGTGATTTTCTAAGGTGGTACCGATACTGTCATAGAGCAGACTGAAAAACATGAGTGCATGCTTGTTTAGTTGCATCATCTTTTGGATCCAACTTGAACCTCATCTGTTGAAAAAAGAATGTGAGTCTTATTAGGAGGAAGCTAGAAAGTATGGGATAGAGCAAGACAATATTACTAATTGCGATGAATAACATTACTTACGGATAAATGGTCAAGGAAGGTGTTAAACTGGGTATTGTCTTTCTCATTCCTGTACTGGATCCACGTTGGGAGGATACATGCATGACACCTAACGGCAACGGCTGCCTCTGATACTAACTTGGCTGACTCTGTAGCATCATGTGGCCTTTTTAAACCTGCCTCAAAATGGATCTCCATTCTTCCTCCTTTAGATTTTGTTAATCTGTCAAGCATTATCCCTGATGTCTGTTTCCGCTTGCGCCGTGGTGCTAGTTCACCAACGAATATGGAAAGTGTTAGTGTACATCAAACTGTGAGAGTACATATAAAGGAGCATGCAACTGCAACTTGACCCGGTCAGGTACCGTCTTGGTGTTGATGCTCATGAGGTTCATCTGATCTTGCCAAGTTCTATTTTGTCAACAGTGCTTCAGAAGTAGTGTTAGGTGTGAAGCCAGCTTGGGAACTGGCCAGTTCCGAAGCAAACGAACGAGTAGCTGGTTGAGATGCTGGTACAGTTGAAGCGGATGCTACAGTTGGTGGAGCAGGTGATACTGTGTTTGTAGATTTAGCCGGTGGACTTGGACCTTCTACTGCACTATAAGTACCAGCAGAATCTCGACGGCAGATCCTTTTCCATTTCACCCAACGAGTAACAGCACTCCCTACTATATTATTTTCCTTGCTCTTTTTTGACTTTGCCATGTCAAGCTGTACCCACAACACAAAAGAATAAAATCACTCTTCAGAACTCATTGATGCATGATACAGACAAGCAATACTTTGATGTAAGACAACGTATGAGGATGGAATATGTAAGAAAAACAGGACGACATGACATATTCACAGCTACAATGTGCAAACTAAGCAGAATGATTTTCAGGAAAATAGAAGTAATGCAAGCTAGACACCATATGAAAGATGCAACCAATATTACTCTGCCTAGTTAAAAGTGTCTTGTCATAAGTGGCAATTCGAATAATTAGAAGCAGTACAATGTAGAAATGAATGCAAGATGCAACCACTATCAAACTGCCATGTTAAAAGCGTCCAATCATGAGTGACTGATGCGGGATACACAATAGCAGTACTTTGATATAAGAACATGGTATGATAGATAGATGCAGTGTATTCTAGACACAGAAAGCCATGTCATATGCACATGTATAACATATAAACTCAGCAGGTGCAATTTAATCAAAATAGAAGAAATACAGGCTAGACAACATATGCAACATGAAACCAATTATCACACTGTCAACTTAGAGCAAGCGCCTGCGATGGTGGAGTACGGGAGATGAACTCATCATGTAGACTTGGGACTTCAACTTCATTAGAAGTAGTAGTGGCAAATCTAGAGAGTCTCTGTTAGCGTCGGTGCGGAGGACCACCAACATCCCATAACTTACTATTTCCCTTCCTATTTTCTGATATTGCCTTATGAAGTCAAAACCACAAGAAGATGAATAAAATTAGCTCTGCATAACTGGTTGATGCATGATACAGACGAACAGTACTTTGATGTAAGGCAAGCGCAGGATAGGAGGATGGAATATATACAAAAAAAGACAGCATTTCATATTCACACGTACGATAGGAGGATGAAATATGTATGAAAAAACAGTAAGCGGAAGGCATTTCAACAAAATTAGAAGAAATGAAAGCTAGGCACCATATGAACATGCAACCAATATCACTCTATCAGGTCAAAAGTGTCTCTTCGTAAGTGCCATTTCAAGAAATTAGAAGTACAAGCTAGAAGACAATGCAAGATGCAACCTACATCACAGTCCCAAGTTAAATGTGTCTTATGGGTAAGTGATTGTTGCAGGTATAAGTTGTAAGCTACGCAGATGCAATTCAACATAATCAGAAGCAATACAAACTAGACATCATACGGAAAACACAACCACATATAACAGTTCCAAGTAAGAGCAAGCACCTGTGATGGTGGAGTAGGGGAGATGTGCTCATCATGTACACGTATGTTCTAGAAACAGGAACACGTGTCATATTCACATGCATTATGTGTAAAGTAAGCAGATGCAATTCAAGTTAGAAGCAATACAAGCTAGACATCATACGCAACATGCAACCACATATAATAGTGCCAAGTTAAAGCAAGCACCTGTGATGGTGGAGTAGGGGAGATGTGCTCATCATCTACACAGCTATGTTGACTGTCCAGCCTTGTGTTGTCTTGCGAATCTTGTTGGGAGGATGGCGGAGTAGAATCTGTATAGACCCCCTATTTGAGTTGCTCCGAAGGACCACCGTCATCCACTGCCGGACTAATTTCCTTCAGCTGTAATGATTTTGCATTGTGAAGTCAAACCAATAAGAAAAAGGAATAAAATTCGCTCTTCAGAACTCATTCATGCATGATACTGACAAACACTACTCGGATGAAAGGCAAACACATGATGCAAGGATGGAATATGTATGAAAAATAGGATGGTGTGACATATTCACACCTATGATGTGGTAACTAAGCAGAAGGCATTTCAACAAATTAGAAGAACTACAAGCTAGACACCATATGAAAGATGCAACCAATATCACCCTGCCAAGTTCAAACTGTCTCGTCATAGGTGGCGTTCATCAAACTAGAAGCAATACATGCTAGAAATCATATTCAAGACCCAAACCAATATCACACTGCCAACTTAAAGGTGTCCCATCATAAGTCACTGATGCAGGATACACAAGAAGAGTAGTTTCATGTAAGAACATGGTGTGATAGACAGATATAGTATGTACCAAAAACAAGAAAGCGTGTCATATTCACATGTATCATGTGTAAGCTAAGTAGATGCAGTTTACACTAATTAGGAGCAATACGAGCTAGACAACATATGCAACATGCAACCAGATATCACACTGCCAAGTTAGAGCAAGCACCTTGGATGGTGGAGTAGGGGAGCGGAGACTTGGACCTTGTAATGCACTATCAGTACAAGGAGAATCGATACAGATGCCCCATTTACATTGCTGCAGAGGACCACCATCATCGCCTTCCTTACTCTTTTCCTTCATCTTTCTTGATTTTGCCTTGTCAAGTCAAACACACAAGAAAAAGGAATAAAATTTGCTCTTCAGGACTCATTGATGCATGATACTGACGAACACTACTTTCATGTAAGGCAGCCGCATGATAGGAGGATGGAATATGTATGAAAATCAGGACGGCGTGACATATTGACATGTATGATGTATAAAGTGTAAACTAAGCACAAGGTGCTTGAACTTGTTAGAATCGATGCAAGCTAGAAACCATATGAAAGATGAAACCAATATCACTCTGCCAAATTAAAAGGGTGCCCTAACAAATGTATTTGACCAAATTAGAAGCAATACATGGCAACAGGCTAGAAATAAGATGCAATATGCAATGAATAAAGGTGACTCATCGTAAGTGATTGATGCAGGATATAGAAGAGAGGTAGTTTCATGTAAGAACAAGGTTAACACATAGATGTAGTGTGTACCAAAAATAGGAAGGCATGTCATATTGACAGGTATAGTGTGTAAACTAAGCATATGCAATTTACCCAATTAGAAGCATTACAAGCTAGACACCGTATGCAACATGCAACCACATATCACACTGCGAAGTTAGAGCAAGCACCTGTGATGGTGGTGTAGGGGAATTGCGGTCTTCAGGTACAAAGCTACGTTCAATATCTTCATTTAGGCTTGATGTTTCTTAAGAATCATGTGGATCGGATGAAATTGCATTCTTTATAAGAGTATTGCGTCTCATATTAACCCATGCACGTGACTGTCTCATCATAAGTGATAGATGTTGGATACACAAGAACAGTAGTTTGATGTAAGAACATGGTGGGATAGGAAGATGTAGTATGTACCAAAAACAGGAAGGCGTGTCATATTCACATGTATAATGTGTAAGCTAAGGAGATGCAATTTAACAAATTAGGAGCATTGATGAGGGATACACAAGAAAAGTAGTTTGATGTAAGAACATGGTTAATTTAAAGACGTAGTATGTACCAAAAACAGGAAGGCATGTCATATTCACAGGTATAATGTGTTAACTAAGCAGATGCAATTTACCCTAATTAGAAGCATTACAAGGTAGACACCATATGCAACATGCAACCACATATCACACTGCCAAGTAAGAGCAAGCACCTGCGATGGTGGTGTGGGGGAATTGCGGTGATCAACTAGAGAGCTACGTTAACTATCTTCATTTAGCCTTGCTGTTTCTTGAGAATCATGTGGGGAGGATGACAGTACACTCTTTAAACGAGTAGGGCGTCTCACAGTAACCCACTCAGGTGACTGTCTCATCATAAGTGATTGACGAGGGATACAAAAGAGCATTAGTTTGATGTATGAGCATGGTTAATAGACATATGTAGTATGTATCAAAAACAGGAAGGCATGCCATTATCAAAGGTATAATGTGTAAAGTAAGCAGATGCAATTTAACCAAATTGGAAGCAATACAAGCTAGACACCATATGTAGCATGCAACCACATTTTACAACGCGAAGTTAAAGCAAGCACCTGGGATGGTTGTGTGTGGCAATTGAGATCATCAACTGCAGAGCTACGTTTACTGTCTCCAACTGCTGACACTGCACCCATTAGAGTGCTGAAACACTTAGTGCTTATCTTCAAATTACACTGGAGCGACTTATGTCTTTTTTTCCGCATTCATCAACACCGCATTAGAGTCTGAAATACCCATGCATAAAAAAACAATAGTGTGAGTATGGGTGAAGTGTGTGCACAATTAGTACAGTGTAAAGGTAGTAGATAGCAGGTCGGTGAGAAATAAATGACGGGAGACATATGATAGCTCTACAACATGCATGGCACACTAAATTACTACAGGATTCTATGAAAATAACAGTAGACTGAAAGCAAAGAGGCCAGTCCATTTTTTCTGCACCATCCGATGTACAAAGAAAGGGCAGATCGCCTTCATCTACCTCCAGCCAGTCAGTGTTGACGATCTTCCTCGAAACGCCAGCGACCACCGGCCCATTATTCCTTCCCTGCCAGCGCCCTCCCCTCGACCTCACCGCATCACCGTGCTTAGCACCGCCCCGGCCATCCATTCAAGCCCCGCCGACCTCCAGATCAGGCGCAAGCAGCTCGTGCACCCCACACCCCTATGATAGACACCGATGCGCCGCTTCCCCGGGTAACAGGTGGAGTAGGTGCTCCGCACGCCTAAGCGGGTGCTGCTTCTTTTAATTGCGGTTCGACTGACCCTGAATTGAAATCCAGGCGGGCTACTGACCTCTAGCAAAGGTGAAATAGTAAAAGGGAGGAAACCTTGTGCATTTAGTATCATGAAGAAGATGCAGTAAGAAGCGCTCAACTAGTTTCTTTCGTGGGATGAATACGGTGTGACCGGAGACATAAGATTTGCACGAATAAGGGAAGAGGAGTACCTCTTTCTGCTGGCAGTGTTGTGTCCTCCTTCTGTTTTTCCGACAATCTTACTGTTGTTCGCCGGAAACCAGAAGTTGTGGAGGACGGTGCAGCCTTGGATGAACCCATGGCCAAGTTGTTGAGTGTGGTGCGGTGGCCGTCTGTCGGCGGCGGGGAAGCAGATCCGAGGCGGCGAACGACAGTGTAGCGGGA
Organism: Triticum aestivum; assembly: GCF_018294505.1. NCBI lineage: Eukaryota > Viridiplantae > Streptophyta > Magnoliopsida > Poales > Poaceae > Triticum > Triticum aestivum. Next base: position 694,666,839 of record NC_057798.1, on the reverse strand, counting down.
ACAGCTCCAGTGCGGTGGAGGGTTGCGACATTGGAGCCGCAACAGTGAGGCACCGGACGGCGTGGTCGGAGTGGTTCTGGTACAGCGCACGTCGGCGTCGACATCATGGAGGCAGCTCTGCCTCGGCTTCAGCTGCGAAGTCCTTGAGGGCATTGCGGTTGTGGTTGCGTTGGACGACGACGTCGGGGTACCGACTCCGACAGGATGGAGGAGGGCGGCGGTGGATTGGCCTCTATGGAGTGGAGGACGGAGGAGGCTGGGGTTTCGCGGCTGGTGGAGATGGCGTTTTCGCGCGCACGGAGTATGAATGGGGAAATGGAGGGAGGCGGGGAACTAAGGGGGAACAATGTTTCGGTTTGAGATGCACTGGTTTGAAATTTGGGGAAAGTTACAAACTTTGCCCCCATCTAAAATTTTGGACATATTGCGGGTTGGGGGTAGGACAATCATGTCAGGTGTCCCAAATGTGGGCGGTATAGATTTTGGCCGAGCGCATGAGTGTTTAGGCGCCCACGGCGTATGAATGCTTCTCGGAGGCGGTTGAGACTTGCGTCTTGGTGAAGTGACAAACCTACCCCGGTTTAGACCTTTGGACATCGGGCCGATAGGCTACACGGGGCAGAGTCAGGACAGTAAATTCTTACCACCAAACATTAGTCTCGTGCGGTTTCGGGTAACCATAGGACTATTTGGAGCTTCGTTCAATATTTGGGAGAAGAAGCATTAACGTTTTCGATTCTCTTGAATTGAACTTTCAGGATTTGTCAAACTTCACAAATCTTTACTCTTGAAAATCCTAAAGCTATGATTATTTTGGAATGGAGGGGGTACATTTGAATATACATTGTACATGAGTATATATTAAAAATATGCAACTTACCTCAGTTCATGCATGGTTCCAGATATAATCTCCTTGGTTGCAAAAAATAAAAAGTTAGATATGCGTATGAATATATGTAGCATGTTCAAACTCACAACAAAAATTGATGCCCTCTTTTACATCTGATTTACAAATGCCATTATCTCTGGTTCAAATAGATGAATGCACTTCCTATGCATTCGAATCTTTGAAACCCCCTTTATGTTGAATTCGACATGTATTCTATTTCGTAGCTAGCAATTTGGAATGTATCCATGCAAGTGACAAATGTATAAAGTGCTTCACACTAACAACATAGAGTGCACTAATTAATGTTTATATATGAATTGCAAAAGCATCCATTGCCTGTATTTCAAACAGCTCTCACTCTATGGATCGATAATATGAAATAAACACATGCACATGCTATAATTCAATAGAGTATGGGTGTCTGATAGACCGATTTTCGTCCATACGCAATTTGCAAAATTCATGATCTCATCCAAAAATAATAATGCCATTTATTGTTTAATTTAATGCATAGAACCTCCTTTTACACGTAGATGCACTATGCCTCACCCCGTTCTCACAAACCCGTTATATATCTCTCTATCTAACGCATAAGTGCACACACTTTATATGCATCGGCATTTCTATTTCACACATGCTCACAATCTCTCTCAGGGTGTCGAGGTGTCTCATCCACATGCTCTCTTTGTTTCTCTCTCTCTCTCTTTCTGACTACTATGTACCACTCTTTTCACTAATCTCAGTTGCAAAACACTATTTCTCTCGCATGCATATATACACACGCACAGTCTCTACTAGTCCTCTATAAGCACATATATGTGCCTACGTGTCTCCCGCATGCACATTATCTTTAGGCCTCTCTCGCACACATTGCCCCCCTCGACACACCTCTCTCTTAGGAGTTGGCAAATATGATTTCATCATATCATTCGGTAGGATATCCCTAGCTGTTAGGCTGAGTTTTACCCTAGTTCAGATCGGACCCTTACAGTTGAAGAAAGAGCCTACTCCTGGTACTGTATATTAGTGATAGGGGTGTGTACAAAGTACACGTGAATACCAGGCATTGTGCGTGTGTGTGTATACTATCGACGAACTAGCCCCCAAGCTTGTATAACATACTAAGGGCCTAGGGTTACAAATCATATATAGTTGGCTTATCACCGGTGGGGATAGAGTCCTCCGCGACTCTGGTAGCTTCGTGTTGTATGCCGAGTCCTCCACATGGGTCTTCGTATAACACGTCTCGGTCCAACCTATATGTGGCGCAGGATGGAACCGACCCATGAGTCTTCATGTTGACCCACCACAACTAGAAATGATGTGCCACCACCCCACACACGCAATCGGCCACTAAGAAAATAAGCATATACAATAGTACAAGGGTATCTAGCTCACGATACGCTCCATATTTTGTTGATGACACTGGCGGACTTTGCATTTGATGCGTGCTCTGTATTTTGTTGACGACACTTATGGTCATTGTATTTAAAGAAAAAGCACGATATGGTCACTAGACTTCAGAATAAGCTCATCACGGTCACCACATACATTTTGTCGTGCCAACCAACATGTGGTCGGATGGTTAGGAGGACAGTGGCTTCTCGAGCCCACCAAGGTTAAAGTCCCGGTGCTCGCATTTATCTTGTGTCAATTTCAGTATTTTCCGGCGATGCACGTTCAGTGGGAGGAGACGTTCCACTCGACTACGAGGCACTTATGGTGACTTCCTAAAATCTCAAGATTATATATGCTGGCTCACTCTCTCGAAGGTGCTCATAGGGGTAGGGTTCGTGTGTGCGCGCTTATAGCGATGAGTGCTTGCGCGTATATATGAGCCCTTGCGTCTGTACCGTGTCAAACAAATACATGTCATGATTATACGGTCACTAGATCACCCGTATAACTCCGTATTTTGTTGATGACACAATCAATTGACCAGTCAAATGTTCCATGCGGCACAACTAGTGTTGCACCATCGGGGTGCGTAACCGTGGGGCCCACCTGTCAGCACGTATATGAAAGAAAGAAATGGAGTACATTTTAGGGTGATCATACGGTCACTGTCTCATCATACAGCTCCGTAATTTGTTGATAACACGATCAATTGACCAGTCAAACGGTCCACATTCAGCAACGCACATTACCATAGGGCCCACCTGTCAGCGCGTATATGAAGGACAGAAATGGTAATAAATTAGTGGTCGGTGGGTATTTGAAGTCGTGAGACCTTTGGTTGGCAGTCACCGGCGGTTGGGGGGCATTCATTGGGCGGTGGGGTC
>NC_057798.1:694650927-694663335 GCF_018294505.1 Triticum aestivum | reverse complement strand
GGGGAGGGGAGCTGCTAGAGGGATGGCCGGTGCGGCGGCGGACCGGCGGTGGGGAGTAGTTTCTGGGAGGGCGGGCCAGCATGGCAGCACGGGACGGCCATGAGCAGCGGGGGCTGGCGTTTCGGCCGGTGGTGGCTGGCAGCTCAGGGGGGGTGGAGTTTGATGATAAAGCGGAGGCCCTTGATTTCGTATCCAATGGCTGGAAAATCTAATGACCAGAGATGAAAAAGTCAGTCGACTGATGTGTAGCTAGCCTCACCCCGCACGTACACATGCACGCACGCAAGACACGCACGCATGCAGGCGTGCAACACTGACACGTACACATAACATACACATGCACGCACACATGCAGACATGCAACACTGACACGTACACACGCACGCATGCTGGCGTGCAACACTGACACGTACACATGCACTCATGAACACACGCACGTACGCACCCATGCATGCAACACTGAAACGTACCCTTGCACGCACGCAACACTCGCACGCCTGCATGCACACAGCACAGGACGCAAGACACACGCTCAACCTATACATGCATGCACCCTTTGTTAAGGACATGGATTGTTATGGGTATTAATCAATCTTATCTGTGATAAGTAGAACATTGATGTTTGTAGCGGTCTTTATGAATCACAACATGTCGAATGAGCTATCAACATAGTAGGCTTATCTACATGAAAAAGATGACGTCACACTCAATGAACAATCATCGGTTTATGAAATGCCCGCTTCTGACCGCCCTGGCCCACCAAAGGTTCATCTGCTGTACGCTGCCTACGTTGGGTCACTGACATGCAGGCCATGTACCCAAAGAGCCCACACGTCAGTGGAAGAACGGCACGGTGTCCTAGGTCAGAGACGAGGGCACCACTTGCTGCATGCCCGGCTGAACACGCCTCCGTGCCGCATTCAAACGCCTCCATGAAACCCGCCCATGTGGAAGCCGAGAAACCCACTATGGACACACGTCCGTTCATGAGCGGGCCGGCGTTAAACGCAACGCCGGCCGAGCTCCTCCCGTCCACCGTCTATTTAATCTCCTATTTAAACAAGGCCAAACGCCGGCCAAGAATCGCACACCTCCACCGCTCCCCTATCTCCTCCACCATTTTGTCCACTCTTACAATGGCTTACGAAGAGTAGTTATTCCGCATCCAAGACGGCTGGGTAGCCTGCCGGATACGAGCTATGCAGCTCGCTGATCCACCTCCCTCCCCTCGCCCGACGGAGCCAGTTGCCGCCCCAAGCCAGCGTGCGCTTAAGCAACTCGCCGCTCCAGGCCAGCTCGATGAGGAGCGGCGCACGTGCGTCGTTGCTGTCGTCCATGCCGCCGCCTCATACCGCGTCTCCCGTTTCTGTGGCCGAGACTCCATGTCGGCAGCCGCGACATGCAAGCAGCAACAGAAGCTGGGTGCGCGGAGAGTGACGAGTCGGTGGCTAGCGCCTCCGCGTTCGCCGCCATCATCGAGGAGAAGTAGAACACGGGAGGCCGCCGCCGCTTGGGTCCCATGAAGGCCACCGCGGAGGCGACGCCGACGTACACAGCAGGTGTCTTGCCGGATCCTTTTGTTGTGAGGACCTTCATCGACCCTGCATGGGCTCCACGGAAGAGGGGAATGTTAGGATGAACTCGAGCCGGTGCCGGCCATGGCGAAGTAGTGGCCGGTGATGAACTCGAACCGGTGCCGGCCACCATCATCTTCGGCACTAGCCAATGATATCAGTTGGGCAGTGGGGAAGCAATCCATCCTTTGCGCTGAAGCATATACCTCTGGGGCTCCCGGCAGTCCGGTGATCATGCTACCGGACATGAGGAACACAAATCGATCAGCGGGCGACCATTTGGGCCAGGTATTATATACCTGTGCTGTCCAGAACTAGCACCACGTAGTTCATTTGAATGTAATGAAATCCATCATGTTTGTATGAAAATACAGTATTTTATATGATTTCCGTCGTTGTTTATATGAAATGTCAGTTTGTCTACGTGTTTGCGTGAATTTCGTCCGGTTGGATGGCGTAATTTGCGGGTCGCCGGTCGGTCTGCGGGGGGCTCGGGCGGCGTCGTGGGACAAAAAAACATAGCTCGTGTGAGCTCGTCTCCAACGTGCGTGCTGGAGGATGCATGACAGCATGAGCACCTGAGCCATTACTCGTTCATCGGTGGCAAAGGCACCAGTGGACAAAAGGGTCGCCAATATTTTGGCTACCCCGGGCAAGATCCAAACACCCCCTCCCAACAGATTCAAATCCCTCCTTCACCATGGAATTTTGCCATGTGTTTTTTTATGGACTAGCAAGATGCCCGTGCATTGCACGGAACATCAAGATGCATTTTTTACAAACTCCCGCATGCATGCAAGGGACAATTAATGTCCTCCTTTGCTAGTACCACGAGGCAAACACCATTAATATTGCATCGATTAGTGTTAGTGTCCTTGTATATCTCCAAATTGTAATTTTGATAGTGGCCGCTTGTATATAAAAATGGAGGGAGCAAGATGAGAGATAAGGTGAGGAGGAGTGGGGCGTGGTGGTGACTGGTGGTCGGACTGGGCGGAGGCATGGGGATGGACGATGCATTATGTCTAGGTTTGTATCTCTCTCACACACACTACGTAGGTGGGGGACGTGCACGAAGAGAAGAGGTGCACGCACGGCGCACGTACTCCCGTCTCTTTCCCAACCACACCCGCGCGGGTACACGGTGGAGCTCATTTCTGTACGAAAAAGGCAGCCCACATGGTAATTTGGCACGTGTACTGGTTGTCCACTTGGTGGAGGGAGGATCGTCTACCACGAGTGAACAAACAAACAACGACTTGACGCATTATGTTAAATTAAAAAAAGAGGCAAACCATGTGGGGCCTACCTTATAGGCAAGGCTCTATACACTGGAGTAATTGTGATGTCTCTTGTCAACTCGCAGAACGAGGAGAAGCTTGCTTAGTACGGCGTCTCCCCCGCCCACGGACGCAGTGGCTCGCAGGATGAGGTGAAGCTTGCTTACGAGTAGTAGTAGTAGTACTCCTACTACTGTACGCCTTACGCCCGTGCCCTTGCCCATGCGCGCGGTGGCTCGCAGCACGAGCAGAAAATTTTACTCCACTACTCCCTCCGTTTACTCCTCGTCCCTACTACGTACCTTGGTTAGTACTCCCTCCATTTACTTATACAAGGCCACTATAAAAAATACATTTTGCATCTATACAATGCCACAAATAGTAATCGAGACAAAAATTACTACTCCCTCCTTTCCAGTTTATGGCTCAATTTCAAAATCTCTCCAACCAAGGTATACGGTGAGTGGTCGAAACAATTTCGTAGTTTGCACAAGTAATTAGTACGCTCGTTTTTCTCAAGAAGTTATGTTTACCGAGGCATTAATTAGAACGAATGCATGAATGACCACTAAATTTCCATGAACTTGTACATGCATTGGTTAGTTTCCTCTTGACACTGCTTGTGTCGGGTGATCTAACACACCTCAAAATCCAACATGTAATGGTACTACTACTAGTATAGTAGAATTGAGACTTATCAAACGGAAAAATGAATGTTTTTTAGATGACCCCTATTAACCCTAGTGGGTACGTACTCCGTAAAAACAGATTTTTCCAAAACTAAGTCGGTCCCTTTCATGAAATCTGTAGTATACTCCTCCGTCGACGCTCCCTTTCATGAATTCTGTACTTCCTGTCGCTGACATGTGGGACATATAGCAACCGGGTCGACGTGTCAAGCACCAAATAACAGTGCAGAACAGCAGGGGGGACGCACCCCACTCGTACCGGCCCAGTAGTAGTAATGAGCAATGAGATGTCAAATCACAATGTCGCACCTTCCGAGACGGATGAAGCAAACATTATTTCACACTTCGGTTCGCCATCATCTCAAACCACGTAGTATTGCTTCTGCCTCAAGAGGGACACGCGCATCGCCTTGGTACATCATGACACGTGGGACCGCATGACAGGCCATGCTCCCCCGCCAATCGCTCGGTAAAATCACCTCATTTTTACTATACTTCCTCCGTATCGGTTTACTACATGGCATGCACGTCGTTCTAGGTTGAGAATTTAACAGGCTATATGTGTGATGAACAGTACTCTAGCCTTTTAAAAAATGTATACTTTTGTAGTACTATCGATGGATTGCGCCATGGAGCAAAAATTGAAATTAAAAAAAAGGTGGTACATATAGAGAGCGCTAGTCGCCAAATTATGAATATAGTACTATTAATAAAGCTAGTACGTGCTTAATTGGGGTGCTAAATTCTGTTAAAGAAATACTAGTAATATGTATCATACTGAGGAGTTAAAGTAATGAGAAGAAACATAACATAGTTCTGCTGGGGCTCAGCACAACACACCCCTCAAATTCAACTAAGCACACCTGAAATTAAACTATGCAACTAATCCGATAGACACTGCATTAGAACCACCATGAGCAATGATACTGACACCTTACTCACTCGGAGGAGTCCTCGTCCACGTCCTCGACTTCGTCCTTGTCCCACTTCCTCTTGGCCGATACTTCTTTGCTTGAACCGCACACTTGTCTCTTGCTCTTCATCCAACCCTTGTAGATATTGAAACAAAGGTAGCCATCCATTGTAGCGTAGTGGATGTGGTCTATATCTAGTACATTCCGCTGCCATGCATGACGATGAAATGTGTAATGAGGTTTCTCCAGTTTACCGTATGAAGGATGAACCATGGCTCCTTCCAGGGTCAGCATTGAAGGCTGGCCACCGGAGGGCACTAGCCGATTCTTCTGGAGGTCGAAGGTGTTGCATACAACGAGGCCTATCCGACGCAAGACTTCTTTGTTGTTACGAAAGTCTACATTAACGAATTTGACTAGGTTGCTCTTTAGGAAGTCCTTAAAATCCTGGCACTCAACATCAGCATGGCATATGTGGTAGACCAAGCATAACTCATGCACGCAAACCTGGATCACGGCGGGCTTCTTCCTCTCTTCGTCCTTTAGATCCTTCTCTCGTCCCAGGACTGTGGTGTACTCAACATCTAGCCCAGTGACCCACTCATCATCTGAGTCTTTGAACATGCGTCTGAAGCGAGAAATGCATCCTTTCACCGTCGCGGAAGAACGGGTGTAGATGACGTCGAACTCATCGCCGATGATGGTTCTAACCTTGTACTCACCGCCGATCGTGTAGATTTGGGACGGCATGGATTTCGGAGGAGGGTTAGGATTAGTGGAACTGCCGTAATGTGAATGGACGGGACGACTAGGAGCGAACCGCCGTAGTATTAATGGACGTGCGGGGACGAGTAGTAGCGAACTGCCAGCATGCGAACGGCAGGGTAGTGGCTTTCCATTCTCCCATGATACGGGCTTCCGAGAGCCCTTGGATCTGAGATCGAACGGTTGCATGGCGTGATTCTAGACCTATGGGTGAATATCCTATCCTAGAGGGTTATTCTACAAATTTTCAGCAACTTAGCATGCGACCGTTTGATCTCAGATCCAAGGGCTGCCAGCAGCCCGTATCATGGTCGCACCTACCACGACCGTTGTATCGCTCGCGCGGTCGCGCCCTTGGAGATTTAACACGGTGCATTAGGCTATCTGATGTTGGCATGTCATACATAGTCATCACTTAGTCACTCGTACTACAACAAGGTTGGCTATAAGGTTGGCTATAAGTGTATTTATTTATTTTACTCCTCTCTATCTCTTTCTTCGTACTCCCTCCGTCCCATACTCCCTCCTTTCCGGTTTATAAGGCTCAATTCAAAAATCTCACCAACCAAGGTAGATGGTGAGTGGTGGAATACCTTTTGGAGTTTGCAAAAGCACCCAAATTAATGCTCTTGTTTTCCTCAAAAAAGTATGTTTACCAATGCATTAATTGCAATGCATACATGCATAAATTACATGCATTGGTCAATTTTCTCTGAATACTTGCATGCAATGATTTAATGCACCTTGGAATCTGAACATGTGATGGGAAACAACCAAATTGAGCCTTATAAAATGGAAAAACTAAAATTTTGAGATAAGCCCTATAAACCGGAAAGGAGGGAGTAATATAAGAACGTTTTTGACACTAGTGTAGTGCCAAAAATGTTCTTATATTATGGGACACCGGGAGTACTAGTGGCAAGGAGTGACCTCTTCCAATGAAATGGTGTTGCTAAGTTTGCTTCATTTAATTATATAGACTCAAAATTGTCTTTTCACCTAGGTACAAGCGCTTAGCACCGTTTCTTCCTTGGGTCACCAAACTTGCCACATTAGACTTTATGCCGATGTGGCAAGCTTAGCACCTGTAGGAGTAAGTAAGTACTACAATAGTGGGCTATAAGCCCGCTTTACATGGCATTTTTGCATGCGTGGAGGAAAGAGGCAAGGAAAAAGTGGAGAAGTGGGCTCTCATGCAAGAGCCACCCTCAACTACATGGTGGAGCATTGGGAAAGGCACCTGTATGGAGGTGGTCAGGAATCGGGAGACTCACGCCGGTCGTAGCACCGCAGTTAAAATGAAAATGGCAAGTCAAATCACGGGGGCCTACCTGTCCAGCAGTAACTCTCTGTCAAATCACACATCCCTACATTTGCAACAGCCTACTCCCTCATCTTCTCGTCTCTTTGTCGAACCGACTACGCGGAACTGCCTTGCCTACCACGCAGGAAAAGCCCCGCTCTCGACTTTTAAATACAACTACATCCCCTTAAGAATCCAATGATATAGTACGTAGTACTTTTTGTGACATAGTAACTCATATTTAGTTAGTCAAATGGATGACCTAGAACTATGTGCACGCCCTATAAACCGAGACGCCTAAAAATAAAAAACCGAGACGGAGAGGGTAGTTCAGCACGTATCTTTTTAGATCAATATAGTCGGGATTCACCAAGGAGCAAAACCAAGTGGTAGGTTGCTCCTGTCGTGTTGGCATAGCAACTCAAGCAGGGTCAGTCCGCACACGAAATGGTGACACACTTAACAGGACCCCTTTGGCCGACATGTGGCTCATCCACCATCTTGTTCCACGTGCGATGCACCAAATTACAGTTCGGAGCAGCGGTTGGAACTGGAGGCACCCCGGTCGTAGCGCTGCAGTAGTAGAAAATGAGCGACGAGGGGTCAAATCACAAAGCCCCACCTTTCCCGCGTTAAGCTGGACGGACGAAGCAACCATCATTTCACTCTAGGGCGCAAGAGCATAAAGAAAAGAGAAAACAATGATGCGTGTGGCAGCTACCTAGGGCACCCTAGGGTAGGGGTCTCCACTACATATCCTTTTTTTTGAAAGTGCCTCCACTACAAATCGGCTTCTCCCTCGTCCTCTTGAAGAAAACCGATGATGAGTGCGGCGGTAGGGTTTGTAGGAGTACTACGGCGTGCGGGGCCACGTCGTAGTAAACGGGTTCGAGTCGACGTATGTGTGGGCTGCTTGGTTTTACGGTAACGAGGCAGCATTTTGGGTTCGGGGACCAGTGGAGATATAGTACGTACGAAAAATTGTGGACGTAGATTCGACCGAAAGTCAATGATGCATTGAACGCATGAGATTTTGAAACCAAATTATGAATAAATACACACTATAGCATGTAAATCTTTGAGTCATATGTGCATGATGTAGATGTTCGTTTAGTTCTTATAGTTCATCTCATTCAAAATCAATTAGTTTTATAAAAATGTTAAGATTCATGGGGTTGTGCATTGTAAAGCATAAAGTAAAAAACAAATAATGGAAATTCATTTAGAAAAAAAACAATTATGATACAGAAGATTCTAGAACAAAGGAGAAGTGCTTGTGTTTTGAGGTTTGTGCATTATGCTTAAGTTCAACCATGGAGTCTTCTAAATTGTACATGTGGCAGATCTGGTGGAATGTTGATGATATCCAACGGCCAGTAGTTCTCGGATTTGCCATCTCTGCACTGTCGGATTAGCTTCATCCAACGACCATCTTTCAAAGTTATTGGCACACTATATAGTTCTTGTGCCATAGTTGCATGTTTTGGAAAAAAGCTACTAGTGGATTGCACTATCTATTTAGGAATAGAAGATGTATACGTGGAAGTTGTAGGGAAAGAGATGACATGGATCATCTCAATTCCTATGACTAGGGATTGGAAAAGAGATGACATTTGGTTCACATCATAGGAACATTTCTATTGGATCTAGAGATGACATGTATCTCAATTCCTATGAAGAGGGATTAGAAAAGATATGTAATTTGGTTCAGATCATAGGAACTTTTCTATTAATATACGCTAACGTTTATTTTCCTTTGAAATTAAGGGAGTATAGGAATCCATTCATTTGAACCAAGTGGCCCTAAAGCTATAGAAATGATATCATGTTTATTTCCTTTGAAATGTGGAGTATATGAATCTATTCCTATGAACCAATTGGCTCTAAAGGAAAAAATCCTATAAAAATCATATCATATAGAGTTCCTATGATATTCCTCGACACCAAAGGATGGTTGAAATTGATGCGGGTGATACGATGGTATTATTTTGTAGACTCCTCCCCCATCTTTATAGTTACCTCTCGAAGATGAATGAAATGATATATACAGAGTATTCTACATGTGCAATTTGGTACACGAAAACTCGGTAAAAGTTTGCGAGGTTCGAATTTTCAATAAAGCTATATGCACTGCATTTCGGAACGGAGGGAGCATACTGCAGTTGCTAACATTCACGTGGAAGATTTGTGTGTAGGAGGAGTGTCTATTCTGTTAAATGACATGGCAAAACTGACACCGTCGGATGCCGATCTAACGGTTCTTACGATGTTCGTCAGGAAAAGGCTTGTGGCGAATGTTTGTCGGATAATGATTTATGGACACATGCATTGCATTGATACGTGCCCCCCTCCCTCTCACGCACACACACCCTCACGAGTCATGACTCTCCCGAGTCCTCTCGCAGACTCGCACGTCACACCCATCGTCTATCTGCAGGTAGACGTCACGCACATATGTGCTCTTCACACCCTACCTTCTAAAAAACAAAAGACATCGCGCACATTTTATTTATAGCTCACACGTCACACACTTCTACTATTACTCTTGCGATGAACGTTCTTTGGGCATAGAATATTGTACTCTCACAAAGAGAAGCGGTGCATGCACGCACTAGTTCTCTCACACCCACTCACTGGTACACGTAGGAGCGCATTTTTTTAAGCTGGTACAACAAATCACTCAACTATATATATAAGAAGGATCCTTAGTGCTTGCTTTACTAGGGTTCCTCTTGTTCACTCTCTCATGCTCTCCAGATCTAAGCAAGACATAGGTGGCCACACTCTCTCGCAGCTCACGGCTGGTCACAAATCCGGCCGGACAACCTTGACCGGGGCAGGGGTGTAGGTGCATCGTTCATGCTGTCGTCGGCGGCGAGGGAGGAGACCAACGGCTGCCCCGCGTCCTGATCGGCGGCCATGCCGTTCTCTCCGACAGAGCACCGGCTTGGGAGTGCGTCCGACCCCTTCTTCCTCCCTGCGATATTGTGGCCAAGATGCGGCCTCCCGACGCTGTCTTTGCCACATGCCGACGACCCTCAGGTATATATTCTTTCGAAACCAGCCTTGCTCTACTGCCCCAGCTCCCTTCGTGTGGATCTTTTTCTACTTCCGTCCGTTGTTCCAAAGCCACCTAGACTTTTACTGTTACTAGAGGTAAAGCTAGTTCATACAGTCGACTCTAAGAGGTGGTTCAAACAGGGAAGAAAGTGGGAAAGCTGTAGCATGAATCTAGGACTTGGTTCTAAGAGGAAACAGGGGAAAGTAGTAGATACTGGCTACCCAACCGGTCTCTTGGTTGAAAATACGAAGAAAGCATGGTGGATGGCGAAGGGTCGGGGGAAGTGGACCTATCTCTTGGTTGAAAAAGGAAAGAAAGTGACGGGTGTTGAGGGACAATGCAAATGAGAATGAGCAGGTCTAAATTTCCTGTGCTCACATAGGAAAATGTCGCCGAGGAGATAAAAAATGGGACAAATGCAGACATGATGCCTGAGTGTTTGCCGCTCTCGGCAGCTACATCTGCCTCACCACTTTATGCCCCTGCTGTCCCTATGCCCATATCACTATCGTTAATGTAAAATCACATGAAGCATTAAGCAATGCCACCTAATGCCACTATAAGTAATGGTCTAGTGCCGTCGATAAATTGAAGCAATGCCACCACCATTTTATGAAGTGCTTCCTTCTTGCTCTATTTCCCATGAATTGTGTTTTTGCAGTTACACTTAACTCTCACACCGCTAACATTGCTTCATCCCAGTGGAACTGCACAAATTTGATTGCACATTTACTGACCATGTGCTACTCTCATGACAGTAATACCAATGCTATTGTTCTGCATGTTAATCTAGTGGCATTGTTGATGTGATGTGATGCTACTTACTTAACGACTCTTCATACTGTCAATCTAGTGCGAATTATAACACAATAGATGTTGTTGTTAATCATATGACACTGCAAATATTTGTCACTGTTTAAATAACCGTATTTCATATTTGCGTAAACAGGGATGTCTGTCTTCATATCGTTTCGGGATGTCTGTCTCCGTATCATTTCTATCTGCGCAATCAAAAGCACACACCTTAGTTTTAGTACAACTGTGCAAAATGAGATGGCTATCCCTTGTTGCCGTAGTCTAACCTCCAGTCTTCAAGGTATTCCTACATTAGTAGTAACTAAGGTAGAATGACCAACGCAATCTAAAAGAAGCTAATTCGTACATTTTACTTCCTCATTGCAGTGCAGGGTCGAGCAAAAACAACTACATCCTAGTCCAGAATGCACTTTCTGCTAGTTCTTCCACAGACCGAGGACTAGCTGGCACGGCTGCATGACGGTTTTTTGGACAGGTGCACGGACAAGAGGCATTGTGGTCTGCTTATTTCTGCAAATAATGGTGCTTAAATTTAGTGGAATGCACAAGCATTTCAACTGGTCAGTACACTGCATTGTTCAGTTCAGCATTCCAGCTGAGACCACAATTATAATTGGTTATTCTGGAATGAGAGAACCTAACCCTGGATGGTGGCAACAAGAAAAAACCAGAGTGAACTCCAGGAAATTTAAGCCTGCCGGGAGGCCCTTTGCTCAGAGAAGCCTTGCTTATTTTTTCCTGATTTGTAAACCATCTCACAACTTTGTCTTTTGTTGTGAACTAGTATATGTTTGTTATGTTCTATGAATCATTGAGATGTATAAAATTGCTTGACTTATGCTTTTCAAGTTTTTTATGAAGACAAGTTTAATGTGAGTGTTCCACATGAGCGCTGGACTAGCGTGTGAACATTTGGAATTTATTACATTGTGGCCTCAATTAAGTGCATGAACCACTATAACAAGATACATAGTTGCTTATATGTCAGACATCAGATTGTTGATTGTTAGCTGGTCGATAGCCTAGTGTTGAAGCGAGCTGAGCCAATGTGCCGTGTTTTGCACAACTGCTTACAAGTGGGGTAGCACCAACAGTGTTTACAAGTACTTATGTATACGTCGGCGCATAGTTCTCGAACGAGTGCTCTATTTCATCAAAACACACACTGCTTGTATGATAAACCGTGACAACTTATGTCTTACCATGCCATATTCATGAAAAAACTAGTGAGGACGCATCTGTTTCTGCAACAATTATGAAGGTTCTCACATGATTCACGGGCACACAAAAGTAGCAGCAGTTCCCATAGGCAGATTCAAACAGAGTACTAACCCCAGAGGGGTCGATAACAGGCAAGGTTCGGATAATTAGACACAATCCAAACTACTATTAAACACTAGCTGGGGCAACTATTTCATGCCTTGATCTAATTTGGGATGGACACAAGACGGACCTTGCCATGAACATCATCGAGGACGTCCCGCAACAGCTCAATCCTGTGAACCTCCATGAAGACAACCTTGTGGCCTTGCCACTGATAAACTTGTTTGTGGAGGCATGCCACGTCATCTTCCTACGTAAGCTTGACAAGAACAATATGCCTCACAAACGAAGGAGTAGCTTTGAACTTCTTGTGCTTCAGTACACCCTGGACAACACGCCTGACAACAATGAGGCTGGAATACAACTCTTCATTGGTATAACCGCAAATGGCTTCCAGGATCCAACAGCCTAAGAACTCTGTTTTCCCAGTGCGTATATTTAGGTCATCCAGCTCATAGCGAGTGACATGTACAAGCACACAATCCTTGTCTGCATCAGGGTTCTAATTGAAACAGAAACAAATTGTGAATTACTTTTCAGTATAAGAAACATAAGTTATTTAAACCACTATGTATAGCATGGCATCGAAGCTAATAAAATTTTGCATTATTAATCACCACATACTTAGATGAAAAACCACAATCGAGATCAGAAAAGAAGAAAATCACCTTGGGCAGCTCAGC
>NC_057798.1:694606826-694650619 GCF_018294505.1 Triticum aestivum | reverse complement strand
ACGGGGCGTTGACCATCTTAGTAGTGGTCGTGAGCGTATCTGGGGTCGGCTCGGTGGCTGCATCCATCTTCTTGGAGCTCTCTGTCTCGTGGGGATCAACCTCCCGTGTCTGCTCCAATATCGGCAGATCTTTGCCTGGTTCTCCTTAGTCCATCATGAAACTGACGAATACTAGTAGACCACTGAAAGGAAAACACAATCACAATGACAATGAAACAAAAAAGAGAGTGAGGATCGGTTACTACTTTGCAAAAGTTTTTTTTCTCTAAACGAAAATATACCAACATCACGGATCCGCTTACCTTCCCTTCGTTGGGAGAGAAGAACAGTGGTAGATGTGAGTGTTGCCTTTCTTGAAGACGGTGAGGGAGAAGGGGATTCAACGAAGAGTGAAATGATGGTTGCTTCGTCCGTCAAACTTAGACTGTGGGGGGGGGGGGTTGTGATACGATGGCTCATTACTCCCGTGCTACGACCGGGGTGACTCTCCGCCTGCATACTGCCTTCTAATTAGGTGGATGGCATTTGGTACCGCGCGCTGCATGGCCTGCATGTTGTTGAACAAAAGAATAACGCCATTCAGTAGAGGGAGACGTTTCAATGACCTAGGAGGAGCCAGAAGCGGTAGAGTGTCTCCACTGTACTAGTAGTAATTGTTTTTCTGGGTAGCTGTAGAGTGTCTCCACTGTATTAGTAGTAATTGTTTCTCTAGTCCCAAGACAAAACAGCCCATCCACACTAGTAAATAGTAAAATCAATTCAAAATCCCTATATTTACTGAATGAGAGGTGCTACCCACACCCAGCACACCGCCCCCCAAAAAAACATGGGTGCTCTTCTTCCTCCTCGCTCCCACCCACCTCACGTCAGCTCGCTCCACTCGTACCCTCAAATTCCTCACCTTACTCCTACAAAAAACCCCAGCTCCCCTTCTTCCTCACTACTACAGAAAAAACCTCAGCTCCCCTTCTTCTTCACTCGCACTACAACTAGGCTCGTCATTCGTTACTCTGCTCAAATCCATGAGCGCGACGCGACGCCCTCAAGGAAAATGGAGTTGCCTGACCCCAGCGCCAAGAAGATGAGGCTCCCACCAGCGGCGACGCCTGTTGTAGATCCCACACCCGGCAGCGCGGGGAGAAGCGGCGACCCCGCCCCCACCGGATCCCAGGAACCCGTAGAATCTCTGGTGGACCGCATCAGCGATCTCCCGAACGCCATCTTGGGGAGATCATCTCGCTTCTCCCCACCAAGGATTGCTGCCACACCCAAGTCCTCTCAATTTGGTGGCGTCTATGGCGCGCCATGACCCTTAATCTCGACTGTCGTCAGCTATCTCTATTCAATGATTTTGAAATCTCTAGAGCCATCATCTCCTCCCACTAGGGCTCCATTCAAAGCCTCTGCATCCCGTCATGCTACCTGAGCAAGCATACCATGCCCTGCATGGTGGACGCCTGGCTGAAATCCCCTGAATTCATAGAACTACAGCTGCTTGAGTTGTACTATTCCCCTGGAAATCACATACCACATACCGAACACCATGAACTTGTGCCCTCAGGACCGATGTTCATCTCGCGGTTTTCCTCCTCTCTCCACACCACCACCTTTGCGATGTGCTACCTACCAGACAATCTGGTACTAAACCTTCGACTCCCATTACTCAAGAAACTTTCACTTGTGCGGGTTCGTATATCGGAGGCCTCATTGCACAACATCATCCACTCCAGTTGCCCTGCCCTGGAGTGCTTGGTGCTTGTTTTCAAAGTTAGAATCGGTTGTCTCCAAATAAAGTCGCCTAACCTTGTAAAAATTGGAATTTCTTTTGACGGAAGGCAGCTCATCATCCAAGATGCCCCTTCACTTCAAAGGTTGATCCTTGATTCTAGTTATTCACCGTTGCAAATAACCGTCCTCTCTACGCCTAAACCGGAGACCTTGGGTGTAATACATGATCTCTGTGCTCATTTCAATATGCTGTTTGGCTCCACAGTTCTTCAGGTACTTTATATTATCATCTACACTTGTAACCATAAGCTGCATTTTAAATTTCTTCCCATAAGTTATATACCATCTTGGAGTACACATTTTGTACTAATATTATGTTCTATGCTCAATAAGAGTTTCTCCATGGATGGCCTATCAATGGTGCTGGATTTTGTCAAGATCTTATATATCCAAATGATTAGTTTTGATCTGAACAAGATTATTGGCTTGCTGCAATGCTTTCCATGTCTGGAGAAGATGTATATAAAGGTGATAATTTCACACGCACATTGGAAGCCCACATATAATGTACTAGAATTAACCGTTCAGCTGTTGCTCTTTCGACACTCTTTTTTTATACCTTAACTGTTTTCAATCTTCATGTCTATTTAGGCAACAGGACGGGGTAAGAAAGTTATAACCAATCGGTGGATTCGTAAGCATCGGGATTTTCTCACTTCTCATGAGATTCGATTGAAGACAATAACGCTAGAACGATATGTAGCCAACCGTGCAAACACTAGATTTGTCACATTCTTCCTGCTGAATGTGAGGTTACTACTGTCCATCAGGCTTAAGTTTATCAACAGCATGGTTTTGACGGATGGGTATTCGAAGAGCAAAAAAAAGGAGTTTCAGGTGGGCAAAAGAGCATATGAACGTGTCAGGATTCTATTTACAACATATTGTGGTCATAATCCGGTAAATTCACGACCCAGAATGTTCATTCTATGGACCTGACCGATCCATTTGACTGTGACTGCCGAAAACAGTGTTGGAGTTAGATGTTGTTGCCCTTTTCAACCTGGGTTTTTTTCTAAACCTGATGAATAATTAATCCTCGTGCTTTTGTACAGTTTGTAAGCTGGAGTTAGATGTTCCTGCCCTTTTCAACTCGGCTGTGACTGTCATATTTTCTTTGAAGCAAGGCATGGCTTGCCATTCGTTTAATTTAGAGTGAAATATTGTAACAAATCCCAACCAAGGGACATAACATCACTCTCGCTGGCTGCTTGAGCTCACTGTGCATTACAGAAGCCAAGTGATTAGCCCCCACCAGCATCCACAAACTTATTTCGAACTAGCACATCAAATGGGCTGTAAATTTTCATAGGAAAGGCTGCATGACAGTGACAGATTTGGATTCTGACATTTGGGACCCGCGAGGAAATAGCCTAGCCAGTCAACAAACGATTCTGCCTACCAGCCGTTGGATTGACATCCAACATCTGTCGTGTATCTTCTATCTCTCATCTTCTTCCTCCAGCCGCCCAAATCGAACCACCCCGTCGGCTCCGCCTGCTCCCACATCCCATGGCTGGCTGCGCCTCCACCACCCTACCTTACGTACCCTCCAACGTTAGCCAGTCCCTCCCTCTATTCCCCCACACGTCCTGTTATTCTCCGGCGATGTCAGCCCCAACACACACCCGCACCCGAACTAGTCAACCCTCGTACTCCCCTCCGCCTGCGACTGGACCGGCGCATCTTCCACGGCTCCTGTTCACTCCGTCCGAGGCCTTGCCATCGCCCTCCACCTTGCGGCCTTGGTTCGCTCACCATGCACGATGCGCCGCCCTCTTGCGTTGTCAACATCGTCAACAACCAAGAGGAACAAGGAGATGACTGTACGTGGAGAGGATGACAGTAGGGACCCACCAGCGTCATGGCAGTACACAAGCAAGTGCCTCTGTATTACAAGCCCAAAAATATGGTTCCTTCTAATGGTTAGGCATCTGGGGCTCACGCCATTGTCAACGTAGTCAATAAACGAGAGAATTACACTATGAGCGGCTGACACCAGGGACCCAGCAGGTCACACAGTTTTTTTAGGAACAAGCAGTTTTTATTTATACTAGTTTTAGCGACGGATCAGGGTAACAACAGGGCTATGCGGGGGCCGTGGCCCGTCTAGCTAGGGTTTTATTTATGTTTACCACATCATGAGCCCAGTTGTGTTTTTTTCTTGCTGAAAATGGCTAGCCCAGTTCTATTTTTTAAAAGAAATACCCAAAACAAGGCCTACTTGCTTTATCAGCCCTGCTGGGCTGCAAATCTTTCAAGACAAGGAGAGTTTCATTTGGTTTGCCCAGAAATGGGCTGTACATTTTTAAAACACATCAAACCGGGAATTAATTTCAATTTTTTTCATTACAAGATTTAAATTCCATTGATTTTTATGCGTGGAAAATTATTTGGATTTTATATTTATATAAATTATTTTTCAAAATAGTTTGAATGTGAATCGATATTTCTGGATTAAAAACAGTTGACCGCACCGAAATATGCAAAATTCCGTATACTTTTTAACCGTGGCCACTATATGGGGTGTAATGCTAATAAAAAGAAGATGGGCTATAAAAAAATTCTTAAGAATTAGCAAATGTGCTGTACATTATTAGAAATAATGGCAGATGGGTTGTCTGTTGTTTTCCACAGATTTGAGGCTCACTTGTGCGCCTACTACAGGTTGACGCGTATGTTTTCTTAAAAAAAAGGTTGACGCACACGCAACGCCCTGTCAACTTAGTCAACACACGAGAGCAGTGACTATTGGATGTCCATCCAACGGCCATCGTGCTTCTTCAATGTCTTCTCTTCATGCTCCAGCCGCTCAAACAAGTGCTGGCAGACTGCCTCCTCCCTCCTCCCCGCGGCCGGCTGTGCTGTCGCGCAGGCCTCACCGCCCCACCGTACTCCCATCGCTGGCCTAGCCATCCCTCTACTCACCCACACCTGCTGTTATTCTCCGGTGATGGCAGACGAACCAGTAAACCCTCGTAGAGTCGTACTCCCCTCTGCGTGGGAAACAATTGTCGAGTCTTCCCTGCCTCCGTGTCATTCCCTTCCCAGGCCTCGCCGTCGTCCACTGCCCTGGTGCTCTCGGCGCGGCCTGGTCAACGTGGTCAACGACCAACATGCATCTGAAGTGGACTGTACGTGGAGGGCCGACAGCTGGGTCCACGGCCGCACGCAAGGAAATGCCTCCTTATTACGCGCAAAATAATGATTCCTCCACCTGACATTAGGCTCCCACTGAAAGGGCCTCTGTATTTCGCGAAAAAAACGTTACCGCCGCTGACAGCTCGAACCCACCAGCTATATCTTCGCACGCAAGCAAGTGCCTCCTTATTACGCACAAAAAAATGAATACCCCCCCTGTTAGCTGGAACCCAGTATAGTGGCAGGCTGACTTGTGGGCCTACTAAGTTGACGGGGACGGAGGGCTTTGTCAACTTAGTCAATATGCATGATTCTAGCTCCAGTGATCGTACGATGCCCATCCAACGCCCGTAGTGCTTCTTCAATCCCTGGTCTTCTTGCTCCAGCCGCCCAAACCAGTGCCGGTCGTGCCTCGTGCTCCTGCCTCCCGTGGCCGGCTGCGATGCGGCAGAGGCCTCACCGCCGCCTACTACTCCCACCGCTGGCCAGGCCATCCCTCTACTCACCCACACCCCCTGTTATTCTACGGCGACGGCAACCTCACACCGCAGCGAACTAGTGAACCCTCGTACTTCTCTACGCGTGGACATCCACTGCCGCATCCTCCCCGGCTCCGCGTCGTCCCCTTCCTAGGCCTCACCGATGTCCACCGCCCTGGTGCTCTCGGCGCAGCGTGGTCAACATGGTCAAGGAACAGCTTCCATCGGACATGGACTGTACATGGAGAGGCTAACAGCTGGGTCCACGGCCGCAGCAAAGGAAGTACCTCTTTATTACGCGAAAAATAATTATTCCTCCACCTGACAGCGGGGACCCACCAGACGGGCCACCGTATTTCGTGAAAAAAATGTTTCTCCCCTGACTGCTGGGACCCACCAGCTACACCTTCGCATGCAAGGAAGTGCGTCCGAGCAAAAAAAACGATTCGCCCCCTGACTGCTGGGACCCACCAACTACACCTTCGCACGCAAGGAAGTGCGTCCGGGCAAAAAAAAACGATTCGCCCCCTGACTGCTGGGACGCACCAGCTAGATCTTCGCACGTAAGGCAGTGCCTGATAGTCGGGATCCACCTGGTCGAAGCGTACGTAGCGTTGTCATTCTGGTCACGAACGTGTGTGTACATACTGGTGGATGTAGAGGTGCACACGTGTCGTAGTAGAGGCGTGCACGTGTCGTAGTAGAGGCGCACACGTAGCATGTACACGTACTTACAGTGGCCAGGGTGCAAGAAGGAAAATACGACCATGTATGTGTACATACGGGCGGGGTCTCGAATGCCTACTCGTGCATATATACGTACGGCCAGGGCTCGTGTACATTGGCTGGGTCGGAATGGAGAAACAACGTTGTCGTCGTGTTCATGGGGAGCCAACCGGGTGGGTCAGAATGGAATGCATGGTCGTGTTCATCGGGAGGGCTTGGATGGAACAGGCGATGGAAACGAGGCCTGGCGTACCGCAGAACAGAGGAAACGGACCTCCTACATTCGGAACAGGGTCCTGTTGATCGGGAGGGGTCTGGCGTACTGCAAAACAGAGGAAATGGACCTCCTACGGTCGAAACGGGGGTCCTGTTGCTCAGGAGGGGTGTGGCGTACCGCAAAACGGAGGAAACCGACCTCCTACGGTCGAAGCGGGGGTCCTGATGATCGGGAGGGGTGTGGCGTACCACAAAACGGACGAAACGGACTTGTGTTGGAGTGCTATAGTTGTAACAGGGGTCCTGTTCATTGGGAGGGGTATGGTGTACCGTAAAACGGGACTCCACGGGATACTGTTCATCTCCACCGTCGACCTCCTCCAGCCTCCACGGGCTACTGTTCATCCACCGTCGACCTCCTCCAGCCTCCACCTGCGACTGTTCATCCACGGGCTCCTGTTCATCCAGCCTCCACCGCACGCTACTCCATCGGCTACTGTTCAACCACCCCTCTCCACGGGCTCCTGCTCAACCACCCCTTCACGGGCTACTATTCATCCACCCCTCCATCATCTATTGTTCATCCAGCCCTCCACGGGGTCGTCCTGTTCATCCAGCCCTCCACACCATGGGGTCCTATTCATCTAGAGGCAACGCCACTGCTCACTGTTCATCCACCCCCACACTCACTATTCATCCAGAGAGGTAGCATCCATCGGCTTCAGTTAGCAGTAGTAGCGAAGGAATCACTCGATCGGGTTCAGTTAACAGCCATCTATCGATCGCTTGGGTTCAGTAATGCGTAGCCTGCAGTGCAATTGCTCGGGTTCAGTTAGAGCCCAACGCCTCACTTGGGTTTAATTAGAGCCAACGCCTCACACACATGCGCGTACGTGCACGAGAAATATGCGCATCGCTCGGCCCCCGACCTCCCATCGTAACCGGGAACTCCCCGAAATTTTCCTCGCCCTCGCTTCTACCACGGCTTTTTCCGTCATGGACGGCCCAAAGAATGTCATGCAGCTGTGTCGCCGGCCCGCCCCGGACGAAAAGCCCATTTTCTGTCATGATTTTTTATCATAGAAGTAGGAGCCCACCACATCTATGATGATACCGGGTTTTGTCACAATTATCGTCATAGAAGTGTCATATGTATGACAGAAAAAAATTTCGTTCGGCCCAAAATGTCACGGATGTGTCTTTTTTTGTAGTGACTCTTGTAATACTCATATCATCAAGATCAATCAAGTAGGAAGTAGGGTATTACCTCCATCGAGAGGGCCTGAACCTGGGTAAACATTGTGTCCACCGCCTCTTGTTACCATTAGCCTTAGACCCACAGTTCGGGACCCCTACCTGAGATCTGCCGGTTTTGAAACCGACATTGGTGCTTTCATTGACAGTTCCACTGTGCCGTCGCGGTAAGGCTTGATGGCTCGCCTTGTTGTCAAGGACAACATCACCTCTGGGGGATCCCTGGCTGTAGGCCAAACTCTTCGACTAGGCGGCTTCGTCATGACCGCCCGTTCGGCCGCCGCGCCGACGATGACTTCTCAGGTCATCAAAAACAGCCTCCACGTCAGCTCGGAATTCACCGAGCAGATGGATCCAATAGAGCTCTCCTCCCTGAACGAGCTCTTGGGTCGCATCACCGCCCTAGGAGTCGCTATGGAGTATGATCGGATCGAGATTAAACCCGACCAAAGGGAGATTAACTCTCCACCAGTCACCCATCAGATAGCGGTGGTGGAGGAGCAATGCAGCAATTCTTCCTCTATTTTAAGGACGAACTATGTCCGGATTCCCGAGCTCTCCGAGCCGGATACCCGTCTACTGGAGGACATGGCTGAGGGAGTCCTGGATTAGGGGGTATCGGACAGACGGACTATATACATCGTCCGGACTATGGAAGCGTGAAGACACAAGACTCAAGACATCGTCTCGTGTTCGGATGGGACTCTCCTTTGCGTGGAAAGCAAGCTTGGAAATCTGGATATTATGTTTCCTTCCTTGTAACCGACTCCATGTAAACCCTAGCCCTCTCCGGTGTCTATATAAACCAGAGAGGATGGTCCTTAGAAGATCAATCACAATTACAATCATACCATCATAGACTAGCTTCTAGGGTTTAGCCTCTATGATCTCGTGGTAGATCTACTCTTGTACTACTCATATCTTCAATATTAATCAAGTAGGAAGTAGGGTTTACCTCCATCGAGAGGGCCCGAACCTGGGTAAACATTGTGTCCCTTGCTTCCTATTACCGTCAGCCTAAGACGCACAGATCGGGACCCCCTACCCGAGATCCGCCCGTTTTGACACCGACATTGGTGCTTTCATTGAGAGTTCCTCTGTGTCGTCGCTTTGAGGCTTGATGGCGTCTTCAATCGCCAACAACACCGTCCAGGGCGAGACTTTTCTCCCCGGACATATCTTGGTGTTCGGCGGCTTCGCACTGCGGGCCAATTCGCTTGGTCATCTGGAGCAGACCGACATCTACGCCCCTGGCCACCAGGTCAGATTCGGAAACTTGAACTACACGGCGGATATTCGCGGAGACTTGATCTTCGATGGATTCGGGCATGTGCCAGGAGCGCCGGACAGTCAAGACGAGCATGGCCTACACCTGCTGTCGGACAATGTTCGGGATATCACCCGTGCAGTAGCCCCGGATCTAAATCCGAGGCAGGTTGCGTTGCCCAAGGACAGAGGGATGGACCCCGCCCTATAGGCCGCATACTCATCAGCGATGGAGCCTAATATGGGTCTCACCTTCGTTGAGGCCTGTAACCCTGGGCCCGCATACCCTCGAGCCAGCTAGGCGAGACTGGGCTCCGGTAATGGAGTTTGCCGCTACGGACATCTTTCAGCACTCCCCCTTTGGCGACATGCTGAACTCATTAAAGTCTCTCTCTTTGTCAGGAGGCTCCGGGCTGAACTATGTCCGCCTTGAGTGGGAAGCAGGTGATGAAGTAATTGGCTACCCACCCACCACCCACTACATTGCCACAGTCGATGATTTAACCAACGTGCTTAACTTCGACTCCGAAGACATCGATGGTATGAACGACGATGCAAGAGACGTAGAGGAGCCACCGCTCATAGGGCGGTGGACAGCCGCCTCTTTATACTATATATATATATGGTGGACACTCCGGAGGAAACCAATGGCGACAAGGCAATGGAGGATAACCCCTCAGGAGAAAAAGCAAAGCATGGGTGTCTTCGACGCCAGTCCAAGCCCCGCCACATCAATACCGGACCCGGAGATTATAGCAATCCGGATGGTACCGAAGAGGAATACATCCCTGATTAGCCTACCTTCAAGCAGGCCGGACTGGCCACGGTGGGATACTTGGAGAGGGACAATTATACACACCCCCTCCGAAGACGAGGTAAGCCTCGGCAATGGCGAATTCGGCATGCCTGAAGACCAAGTGGAACAAGTTCTCTTTAAGCGAAGGCTCATAGCCACGGCAAGGAATCTGCAAAGGAAGCAAGAGCAGCTTAAAGCTGACCAAGATTTGCTAGCGGATAGGTGGACCAAGATCCTGGCCACCAAAAAATACGGATTCGACCGCCCTAATAAAGGGCATACGAGGCACAACTGGCTACCTCAACCTAAGCAGGAGAACCAAAGACACACAACCCGACGTCCACACACCCCTATGGTCCAAGACAGTAAGAAGGATACACAAAGAGGCATCCTCAAGCCTCGGCACAATGGTCATAAACGTCAAGTCAGGGAAGCTGGCGCCAAGTACAACAACCTCTAGTCCGGTCAACGGACAAAGAACAGCTCAAGCCTATTTGGCCAGAGCCACATACTTGATCAACCATGTGAAATTCACGGTACTCCTAGAAGGACGGCAAAGCATACCAATATAGAATGCCGGATCCTCAAAATAAAACGACCGGTCCTGTGCCAGAAAAAATGAAGGGAGGCGTTTAGTCAAGAGACCCCCTCGGAGCACAACAGTACGGCCGATCGCCCCCTATCATGCAAACCACAGCAATTCAATTGTTGTACCCCTAGACCTAGTACTCCAGGGGCTCCATAACACATAAAGCCCCCGCGGGTATGAATCTACAACTAAACACCTTCTATAAGGTGTCCGGTGCAAGGCCAAGTTCATTGGCCCGCCGCTCTAACGGCTGTCCTCAAATAACCAAAGAAATACCACGCCATCAGCGCATCCCCCTCATACGGTAACCCACCATGTGCTAACGGGATGAACCACGACTAGATTCCACGTGGTAAACCATTAGGCCAACACCGGTGATATACTCACACCTGCGTGCGAGGCCGAACCCCGCCCTTAGAGCGGAAATCATACAACTGCCGACGTAGCAAGTCGTGCATGCCTATCAAAATTTTGATATAACAACCAACTACCTGGACACCAACTGAGGAGTCCGCGCTGCTGCACGGTATATCGGCTGGGGTCACCAGGGTCCGATCAGGAACCTTTAGACCAACCACAAGAGGACGTTCGGCTGCCTCCAAGCATTTGCTTTCACAAATTAATTTTTCTGCAGAACAGGATTGGCGGCCTGGTATCGGCCTGGACACATAAGGACAGGACCATGCAGGTAGAAGGCAGTTCGGATTCACTTTCGGTCCATTCATAGCCCCTCTCCAGTCCGGCCATCGCAGGTTCCACCAAAAACCATCTCTTTTTTAATCATAAATCGCACTCATATGCATAGACATATCATCCTACTACAATGCATAGACTTAAATAACATGTACCGGCCGTCGTTTATCATCGACGCCTCTTTGCCACAAAGCGGCAGCCATGCTTCGTGTTACGCCCGGTTATGCCAAGGGCTTCATAGAATGGCAATAAAGTCCGACCACCTTTTCGGTCGCTCGGCACCCCGAACTTATAGCACTATATGCATCAGCTCCGACTCATGTCTTGGGTCATTGGTTGGGTTTGCCCGGCTCCCATGTTTTGGTACCTTACGTTCCGTTCCGTCGGCTAAGCTAGCGCTGGGAAAACTACTGCGATTATGTCCCGGTTCTGCCGGATGAGCACCTCAGTAGAGAAAGCCGAAAACCGACTGTCATGATGCAGCGAGAGCTGGTCAGCTGTTCGAGAGGTTGTAAAATCCTTAAAGATTTATTACGCATAACGCCACTATAAATGCAGATTGCGATGGATCGGTCTTCTGATCAGGCGCCAATAGAGCCCCTAGTACGGCCTTCCGAACACTAGGGTCTGCGCCGACCATACTCGAATTCCTATGGCTAAGTGAGAGTAGTAAAGCCATATATAGTCCAATTGCCTGGTTCGTGGTGAGAAACACCTCCTTAAAAGGACCCAACCATGGGATAAAGAGTGTCTAGATATATCCCGAACACCCCCGTATTTTTTACATAGGGGCTGAAGCCGACGACTGGCCAACTCTCAGAATTTACATACAATAAACAGGCGCAAAGGAAGAACACATGTTCAAACAAAACAGGCAATATATAATAAAAAGGCCATTATCCCATATTACAAATATCGGTATGAATGCCCTCGGGGAAAGATAATGTCTTTGGTACACCTATCCGCCGCAAGGCGGGCCCCCTTCAGTACACCTTCATAGTACTGTTCGGGCTTGCGGTGCTCCTTACCCTCCGGCGGCCCCTCATTCATCAGCATCTCCGCATCAAGCCTGCCCCAATGCACTTTTGCATAGGAAAACGCCATGCGTGCACCTTCTATATAGACTGATCGCTTGATAGCCTCAAGCCGAGGATAGGCGCCCACAATCCGCTTCACGAGTCTGAAGTAACTGCTTGGAATTGGCTCCGCAGGCCACAGCAGGACAACCAAGTCCTTCATGGCTAGGTCGGCCGCCTGGTGCAGTTCGACCAGCTGCTTCAGCTGATCGATAAAAGGCACCGGATAGTTCGGCGCCAAATACTGCGACCAGAAGCTCCTCTCCACAGACTTCCTCTCCTCGGTACGGTAGAATCTGGCAGTGTCTGATATGCTGTGAGGCAGATCCACAAACACCCCTGTAAAATCAAAGAATTCAGCTTGCCGCTTAGAGTTCTCCACATTATCATGTAATTATGGCCACGAATATAACAGGCCTTACCAGCCGTAACTTTTCGGGCCTCTTGAATGTCCCGTACAGCACCTCGGGCTTCTTCCCGAGCATCTTCCGCGGCTTGGAGAGCTTGGGCAAGTTCGGATTCTTTCCCTACTAGACTCTGCTCGAAGCTCTCGCTTTTGGTCACAGCCTCCAGAAGCTCTCGTTCAGCTGTAATGACCCTGGCCTCGTGTTTTTCACGGAGCGCCTGTTTGGCGGCAGACTTCTCGTTGGCATCAGCCACAGCCTTCTTCAGCGCCTCATATTCGGCACTCGCTCCTAGGGCGTACAACACAAATACTTTTCAATAGGCACAATTATTCATTAGTGCCTAATGCAAGACAATGTTTAAACATACCTTGCTTCTCCTCTAATTGCTTCCTCACACGGCCAAGTTCTCCCTCGGCCCGTTCCAGGCTCTGCTTCAGTTCGGACACTTCCGCCTGATGAGCGGCCGTCTTCTCCGCAGATGCCTGTTTTGAAACAAAGAGGTACACGTCACTAACAAAGGTTCACACGGAAAGAGGAGTTGATCCCCTGCCCGGCTCTCTATCTTTCGTCGAACAGTGTATCAGGGGCTACTATACATATTATGATGACTCCTCAAAGGTTTCATAGAAACCATACCTCAAAAGCCTTTATGAGGCCAAGGCGGGACTCATTCAGCCCGCTTTCGGCAGACAGATTCTTTCCAACCACTGCACCCATGAGGGTCCGATGTTCATCGACGATAGACTCGTTCTTTAACGCTGTCAATAGACCGCCCGACAGCTCTGCGTAGACAGAGGTTGCCGGCGGAGTAGGCGAACCTCCCTCTGTGAAGGGTGGCCGCTCGCCCGATCCTGGAGCCTTAGAGGCCTCCAGGACCTTATCCGGCTCCCGGTCTCTTCGAGACGACACCTCCGTGTTGCGCCTGGACTCCGGAAAAAGAGCCGCCGGAGGCGTCTCGCTCACCACAGCATCCGAACTCAACGAATCCTCTGAGGAGGACTGTCCGGCAGGAGATCTCACCGGACTGTACGAGATGCGGCGACAGTTAAAACTACTATACTCAGAAGACCCTGAATGCATAGGCGTGTTCGGGATTCGGTTACTTACGATTTTCCAGGGGCTGGGCTCTGGGATCCCACTCCGGGCTGTTATCGGCAGCTGGGGTGGATGCCTCTGGATGGGACCCTCTCCCCTTCTTGGGCGATCCGGCCTCCAGGGACGGGGAAGCCGCACGCTTCCTCCCACCTACAGAGTGAGGATCATCCATCTCTCTTTCCTCCTCTTCGTCCTCGGAAGAGGGAGCGCCGCTGGAGTCTTCGGATTTGGCGTCCGAAGCCTCGCGGCGACGGAGGCCACTCTGGGTCTTATTGACCTTCTTGGAGTCCTCCTTCTGTGGCGCCTCGTAAGGCGCGGGGACCAGCATCTTCGTTAGAAGAGGTCCGGCCGGTTCCTCTGGCAGTGGGGCCGGACAATGCATCCGCTCCACCTTAATCCATCCCTGAGGTCACGATGAAACACGATTAAAACGTCTCCCTCATGACCTGCCAACTAAAGCATGGATGGACAGGGCGTGGCTGTAACTTACCGGGCTTGGAGAATGTGATAATTGATACCCCCGATCCTTGGCGGAGTCCGGCCATGATTTGCCAGACTTGAAGAGCACCTTCCAAATATCCTCGTGGGAGGAGTCATAGAGCTCCTGAAGGGTCTGGTGCTCGGTTGGGTCAAACTCCCACAAAGTGCAGGCACGACGCTGGCAAGGGAGAACCAGGCGAACTAGCATCACTTGGACTACGTTGACGAGTTTGACGTCCTTGTCAACCGCGCTCTAAACACGCGTCTGGAGCAGTGATAGCTCATCGGACGAGGACCAGTTCGGGCCCTTCTTGGGCCAGGACGTGAGCCGCAGTAGGGCTCCGGATCTAAACACAGGAAGTGCAGCCCACTTTTTGCCGCGTGGTTCAGTGATATAAAACAACTGCTGCTGCCACTCCTTGACGGAGTCGCTGAAAGTGCCCTTCGGCCGAACGACCTCGGGCATCTTGCTCACCATGGCGCCGCCGCACTCGGCGTGTTCGCCACTCACCACCTTGGGCTTCACATTGAAGATCTTCATCCATAGGCCAAAGTGAGGCGGAATCCGGAGAAAGGCCTCACACACGATGATGAACGTCAAGATATTGAGAAAAGGGTTGGGGGAAAGATCGTGAAAATCAATCCCATAATAATACATGACTCCACGAACGAATGGGTGGTGGGGAAACCCGAGCCCGCGGACAAAATGGGGAAGGAACACGACTCTCTCGTAAGGCTCCGGGGTGGGGACAACCTGTCCCGCCGGTGGAAGACGGTGGCCAATCTTCTTGGCCAGATACCCGGCTTCCCGGAGCTTCTTGATATCCTTCTCCCGGATGGTAGAGGCCATCGATTTGCCTCCTGCTCCAGATTCGGACATCTTTGGAAAACCTCTCTTCAGGGAAAAAGAAGAATGCTTGGGCGTTAGGGCTTGAGTGGAGGGGAATGAGTTAGCCAAAGGGAGAAGGCGTGGGTAAAGAGGAAGAGGCCTTATCTCTTTATAAGAGATGGTAAAAGCTTTTTTGTGCCTCCCCACTTGCCTAGTGGAACCCTCGTACCTCCCGCTCGCCGCGATTAGTGGTGCGGTTGGATTACCCATACCCGTATTGATGAGAATACCGTAATAAGGGGACGCGATCTTTGCTTCAACAAGACGTGCCAAGGAAACCGCCTCGCAATACGTGATGCGGCTGGTTGTGGAAAAACGGTTCGAATGATGACCTGACCGTAATGCATTATCACATCGTCTAAAAAGTTGTCAGCTAAAGTATCATTCTATCTACGGTGGTATGTGAGGATCATTTTGCATATGCGGACATGGTCTACGTGTTCGATAATAACCTTGGAGTATTCGGAAGGAGGAACCTGCCTTGCAATGCCGAAGACAAGACTGCGCGCCGGACTCAACGTCATTGAAGTCTGGTTCAGGGGCTACTGAGGGAGTCCTGGGTTAGGGGTTATCCGGACAGCCGGACTATATACATGGTCCGGACTATTGAAGCTGAAGACACAAGACTCAAGACTTCGGCCCGTGTCCGGATGGGACTCTCCTTTGCGTGGAAAGCAAGCTTGGCGATCTGGATATTATGTTTCCTTCCTTGTAACTGACTCCATGTAAACCCTAGCCCTCTCAGTTGTCTATATAAACCGGAGAGGATGGTCCTTAGAAGACCGATCAAATTACAATCATACCATCATAGGCTAGGTTCCAGGGTTTAGCCTCTATGATCTCGTGGTAGATCTACTCTTGTACTACTCATATCTTCAATATTAATCAAGCAGGAAGTAGGGTTTACCTCCAACGAGAGGGCCCGAACCTGAGTAAACATTGTGTCCCTTGCTTCCTGTTACCATCAGCCTAAGACGCACAGATCGGGACCCCCTACCCGAGATCCGCCGGTTTTGACACCGACAATGGCCCAAGCTCCGAACCTAGAATCGGACAGTGGGACAGAAAAATTGGGCAACTTCCCGGAGCCCGAACTGCCAAGCTCAGAAGCTCCTCTGCCCCTGGGCCTCAGATCGGGCCATGGTTTGGACTCAAATCTACCCACCCACCCAGGTACAAGTGACCTTTCCCACATTAGACAAGAGCCCCAAGAGACAGTACATCACTTCTGGGCCAGATTCCTCCTTGTAATGAGCGAGGTCAAGGACTGTCGCGAGGAAGACGCAATTTCATTATTTTGCTAAAATTGCACGGACAGGGGAATCCTCAACGCCATAACTCACCATGACATAGCACACTTTGCTGACTTGGCGGCCATAGTACAGAAGTACTATGCGATGGAAAGCGCCTGGAAAACCCAAACAAAATTCTGGGATCCTCCGACTCTTACTAAACCCCTCGTCCGAATTAAAAGGGTGCACTCTTGCAAGTCACCCAATCCAATTACAAAGAAACCAAAGCCCACTATAGGGTGTGGAACTGTATTGGAGGGATGGCTCAATGGGCCATGCAAAATTCACAGCACACCGGATACCATACCAACACACAGCCTTAGAGCATGTTGGATACTCTGGTAGGTGGCCAAGAGCGGCGAGGATCTCCTCATCAACAATACCGCAGAGCATCATCCTGCCGAAAATAACAATACAGTATTGACAGTCTTCAAGACTTTCGCCTCAAATAATAAGCGCAAGCAAGCACTCCGCAGCCTCGCCGAAGTCTGCCACGTTGCAGCAATAAATCCATGGAACGACACGGCCATAATCTTCAATGCCAGTGACGAACCTCAATTCCGAACAGTTCGAGCACCAGCCGCTTTGGTCCTTAGTCCGATTGTGGACGGCTTTTGGCTTACTAAAGTGCTCATGGACGGTGGCAGCGGATTAAACCTCATCTACGAGGAAACTCTTAACAAGATGGATATAGACAAGAGCCGCATTGAGCAAAGCAGCACGACCTTCAGAGGAATCATCCCTAGTCGAGAGGCATGATGTGCGGGAAAAATCACACTAGATGTGGTATTCGCCACGCTGGAGAATTATAGGTCCGAAGAAATCACATTCCAAGTGGCCCCGTTCAGTAGCGGATACCACGCCCTTTTAGGGCGGGATGCATTCACGAGCTTCCAAGCTATACCCCATTATGGGTACATGAAGCTCAAGATGCTCGGGCCCAATGGAATCATCACTCTAGCTAGTGATCCGGACCTAGCACTCCGCGCCAAAAATAAAACCGCCACACTAGCCCTTGAGGCATTATCCGAAGCCCTCGCGACCGAAGAACTAACTACGCTGCGCTCCATAGTGGACAGGGACGACATGATACTCGACAAATGACCCAAGTCCAGCTCTTTCAAACCAGCGGACAAAATAGTCATATTCCAGGTCCACCCAACGGACCCTACAAAAACAACATCCATCGGGGCACAACTAAACCCCAAAATAGACGCCGCATTGCGAGAGTTCTTGCCTGAGAATTGGGATATCTTCGCCTGGCATCCTTCAGACATGCCAGGTATCCCACGCAAGCTGGCCAAACATAGCCTAAACATACTGAAGGGATACAAGCCGATCAAGCAGACTCTTCAGCGCTTTTCAGAACCTAAGTGACAAGCCATGGGAGAAGAGCTAGCCAAGTTACTCGAGGCTGGATTCATCTGAGAAATAAAACATCCGGACTGGCTAGCAAACCTAGTGATGGTACCAAAGAAGGACAAATCCTGGCGCCTATGTGTCGATTTCAAGGACCTCAATAAGGCTTGCCCCAAGGATCCCTTCCCCCTCCCCCGCATTGATCAAATCATCGACGCTACCGCAGGATATGACTCATTGTGCTTCCTCGACGCATACTCCGGATACCATCAAATCTAGATGGCGGAGTCCGATCAAGCCGCAACGGCATTCATCACACCGTACGGCCCATTCTATTTCAACACCATGCCTTTCAGGCTCAAAAATGCCGCTGCAACCTATCAACGCATGATTCAGACATGCCTGGAAAAACAAATCGGTAAAACAGTGGAGGCGTACGTAGACGACGTGGTCATCAAAACCAGACACGTCGAATCTTTAATAGATGACTTGAGGCTTACGTTCGACAATCTACAAACATATGACATCAAGCTCAATACGAAAAAATGCGTTTTCGGCGTGCCTACCGGAAAGCTGCTGGGCTTCATCGTTTCCAATAGAGGAATTGAAGCAAATCCGGCTAAAATCTGAGCTCTGTCACAGTTGGCTACCCCAACAGAACTCAAGCAAATCCAGAAATTTACTGGATGCGTGGCTGCCCTAAGCCGCTTTATCTCCCGATTGGGAGAAAAGGCACTACCTCTTTATCGCCTTCTTTGATGCACCAAACACTTCAAGTGGACGGATGCGGCCACGGCCGGATTGGAAGAAATAAAGGCCCTCTTGGCCAGCAACCCAATCCTGGCCGCACCAAATATCAGCGAACCCATGATGTTATATATAGCTGCAACACACTAGGTTGTAAGCGTAGTGCTCGTCGTCGAACGAGAGACGGACGGACATAAGTCCCCACTTCAAAAGTCGGTATACTACGTATCCACTTTCCTCACCCCATGCAAGTCACGGTACCCACATTATCGAAAGATAGCATACGCGGTCTTCATGGCATCCCGGAAACTACGACACTACTTTCAAGAGTGTTCAATCACGGTGGCCTCCTAAGTACCACTCAACGATATAATAAATAACCACGACGCCACGGGCCGGATTGATATATGGGCTATCGAGCTCGTCCCATTCAACATAATATACAAACCACGGCGAGCCATGAAGTCGCAAGTACTGGCTGACTTCGTCGCCGAATGGACAGAAGCCGAACTCCCTAAAGAGTACGGCGCATACTCCAATTCGATTATGCACTTTGATGGCTCTAAGATGCTGGCTGGCCTGGGGGCAGGCATTGTCCTGACATCCCCCACTGGAGATACAGTCCAATATGTACTCCAAATATTATACACAAACTCCAACAATGCAACCGAATACGAGGTTCTGTTGCATGGTCTTCGGATGGCTGTCTCCATGGGCATTCAACGCCTGGAAGTGCGTGGGGATTCTAACCTTGCAATATCTCAAATAAATGGAGACTTTGACGCCAAGGACCCAAAAATGGCGGCTTACCATAATGTCGTCCTCAAAATGTCAGCTCAGTTCGAGGGGCTCGAATTCCACCATGTGGTTCGAGAAAACAATTAAGCGGCGGATATCCTTGCCCGCATCGGCGCTAAGCGCGACCCCGTCCCACCTAATATCTTCTTGGAAAGGCTGTTCAAGCCATCCGTCGTGTGGGAAGGGGAGACCGGCAATACCAGTCTGGATCCGAACACAACCCCAGATCCTGAACAATCTACATAATCGGAGGCTCCACCACCGAAATAACACCTTCGGCCCACGTGATTATGGCTATCATCGCCCCGTGGACTAAACCCTTCTTAGCCTACCTAAATAGGCAAGAACTCCCTGAGGACCAAAATGAGGCGCGTTGCATTGTGCGGCGCTCTAAAGCCTACAAGGTTCATGAGGGAGAGCTTTATAAGAAAAGCGCGACCGGAGTGCTCCAAAGGTGCATATCCGAAGAGGAAGGACGACAACTACTGGCCGAAATTCATGATGGACTCTGCGGCCACCACGCCGCGACTCGGGCCCTTGTAAGCAAGGCCTTCCGTACAGGTTTCTACTGGCCGACAGCCCGAGCAGACGCATATGACCTCGTCCAACATTCCGTCGGTTGCCAGCTTTTTGCAAATCAAAGCCATATGCCGCCTACCGCTCTCCAAACAATCCCCATAACTTGGCTCTTTGCGGTTTGGGGGTCGATATTATTGGACCCCTTAAAGGAGGAAGCCATAAGAAAAAAATACTTGTTGGTCATGGTAGATAAATTCACCAAATGGATAGAGGCCAAACCAGTTAAAATGGCCGAATCCAAGTGATAGACTTCATATCTAGGGTCGTACACCGTTATGGTGTCCCCCACAACATCATCACTGATAGCGGCTCCAACTTCACAGCCGACGAGGTGAAAACTTGGTACGGCAACATGGGCATTAAGCTCGATTATGCCTGCGTCTATCATCCCCAAACAAATGGTCAAGTCGAACGAGCAAATGGTCTTATTATGAGCGGCATCAAACCTAGACTAGTGCGATCCATGAAGGAATCAGATACGCACTGGGTCGAGGAGCTCGACTCCGTACTATGGGGGCTGCGGACCACGCCAAATCGCACCACCGGATACACACCATTTTTATGGTCTACTGCGCAGAGGCGGTGCTATCCTGCGATATCATTCATGACTCACCTGGAGTGCACATGTACGAAGAGAGAGAAGCCGAGCTGGATCGACAGGACAGTTTAGATGCCCTGGAGGAGGAGCGTCACATTGCAAAGGCCCGTTCAGCATTCTATCAGCAGCAGGCTCGAAGGTATCAAAGCAGAGAAGTACGGGCCAAAACTTATAACATTGGCGAACTCGTTCTACGCCTACCGGAGAATAAAAAGGACAAGCTCAAGCCCAAATGGGAGGGTCCCTTCATCATTGATAAAGTTCTCACCGGAGGAGCGTACCGTCTGCGTGATGCATCACATAATCGACTCGAGCCGAACCCATGGAATGCGGCCAGACTCCAAATATTCTACATCTAGTGCCGAACTCTGGGTTCGTCTCCTTACGTCCGCCTTTATTTTTTAAGTTATATCCTCTTTCTCTCCTTTTCTTTCTTTTTATAGCCTTAAAAGCCTCAAGTGTGCTTCGACCACACACTCCTGCCGCTCTATGCGCGCTCAATATACCCGAGGGCTTATTATGCAGAAGCTTAATATAATTATCTTCTAGGCTTTATGCCCACCACGTATGGGTCACTTTTCCATATGTACCTTTTTTCGCCATTATATGCATCGATATGACTTAAGTTTTGGCCAAGCTGTGTTGCCTGGCTCTTGTGTTTATGCCCTAAGTTCCAGTTAGTTAGGCTAGGGCATAAGGGGAGCACCTCTGCGATTGTTACTGCCGGGTCAGCCGGATGTGTACCTCAGACTGGGTGAAGCCGAAAGCTAGCATTCTTAAGGGAATATTTGATCGGTGAACAAAAGATGTTTCTTACCTATTACAACATATGCCCCCAGATGTTTGTATCCCGCATCTCTTTTCGGAGTTCGGACATGCACATTAATGCATGCATGCCCAGTGAAAGGAACCCTTAACAGAACTATTCTCCCTGGAAGATGTTTCTTACTGCCCATGTAATATAACATAGCTAGTTGGGTACTTGTCTGTTCAAGCACTTATGATCCCTACGCCTGGTTTCCACGCATACCTTAGTTTTTACATAACTGAGCGGGTATTCGGATACACTCTGGACTGTCGGGTCCGGAGGTTGAAGCGAAAAGGTCCGCTATAACAAAGGATTTACAATCC
Source organism: Triticum aestivum (assembly GCF_018294505.1). NCBI lineage: Eukaryota > Viridiplantae > Streptophyta > Magnoliopsida > Poales > Poaceae > Triticum > Triticum aestivum. The sequence goes on along the minus strand of NC_057798.1, from coordinate 694,629,220 downwards.
GGCTAGGGACAAAATATGTCATTTGAAGTACACAATCACTTGGACTGACTAAATTCTTCTTTTATACCATCCAATAGGTTGTCTAGCCTACAATCCTATTGATAATACTTTGCGGCTAATCCCACCTGGTCATATACCAGACTAACGGGGATTTCTTTCCCATCTAACCCTACAGGTCCGACCTCGGCCATATGATTCGGGTCAACCTTGGTGTATCACGTCTTCACCATGGCCCAGGCTTCCTGAGGGAGTCCTGGATTAGGGGGTGTCCGGATAGCCGAACTATCATCATCGGCTGGACTCCAAGACTATGAAGATAGAAGATTGAAGACTTCGTCCCGTGTCCAGATGGGACTTTCCTTGGCGTGGAAGGCAAGCTTGGCGATACGGATATGTAGATTTCCTACCATTATAACCGACTCTATGTAACCCTAGCCCCCTCCGGTGTATATATAAACTGGATGGCTTTAGTCCGTAGGACGAACAACAATCATACCATAGGCTAGCTTCCAGGGTTTAGCCTCCTTGATCTCGTGGTAGATCTACTCTTGTAACACACATCATCAATATTAATCAAGCAGGACGTAGGGTTTTACCTCCATCAAGAGGGCCCGAACCTGGGTAAAACATCGTGTCCCTTGTCTCCTGTTACCATCCGCCTAGACGCACAGTTCGGAACCTCTACCCGAGATCCGCCGGTTTTGACACCGACATTGGTGCTTTCATTGAGAGTTCCTCTATGTCATCCACGATAGGCTCGATGGCTTCTTCGATCATCAACAATGATGCAGTCCAGGGTGAGACCTTCCTCCCCGGACAAATCTTCGTATTCGGCAGCTTTGCGCTGCGGGCCAATTCGCTTGGCCATCTGGAGAAGATCGAAAGCTACGCCCCTGGCCGTCAGGTCAGATTTGGAAGTTTGAACTTCACGGCTGACATCCACGGGGACTTGATCTTCGATGGATTCGAGCCACAGCCAAGCGCGCCGCATTGTCATGACGGGCATGATTTAGCTCTGCAGCCGGACAGTACCCTGGAGGCTGCAGTCGAGTCCGCTCCAATCTTCAATTCGGAGCCGGCTGCGCAGATCGAGGACGGGTGGCTAGACACCGCCTCAGGGGCTGCAACCTCTATGGTGATAGAGCCAAACACTGACCTTGTCCCTCATGAAGCTCGTGACTCCGAGGTTCCGGACTCCTCGCCGGACTCCGAACCTCCCGCGCCCCCTCCGATCGAATCTGATTGGGCGCCGATCATGGAGTTCACCGTGGCAGACATCTTTCAACACTCACCTTTTTGCGACATCTTGAGTTCGCTAAAGTATCTCTCGTTATCAGGAGAGCCCTGGCCGGACTGCGGTCAGGGCGGTTGGGATGCGGACGACGAAGAAATTCATAGCCCACCCACCATCCACTTAGTAGCCACTGTCGACGATCTAACCGACATGCTAGACTACGACTCCGAAGACATCGACGGTATGGACGACGATGCCGGAGACGACCAAGAACCAGCGCCTACCGGGCACTGGAAAGCCACCTCATCATATGACATATACATGGTGGATATCCCAAAGGATGGGAATGGCGAAGGAACAACGGAGGATGACCCCTCCAAGAAACAGCCCAAGCGCCGGCGTCAGCGGGGCCGCTCTAAATCCCGCCACAGCAAGAATGAAGATTCTGGCACGGGAGATAATAACACCCCAGACAGTGCCGAAGACAACCCACTCCAGCAAGATTCAGCACAGGAGGACGGAGACGCCAGCCCTCATGAGAGAGCAGTAGAAGAAGAGGTAGAGGATTATATGCCTCCCTCCGGAGACGAGGCAAGCCTCGACGACGACGAATTTGTCGTGCCTGAGGATCCCGTTGAACAAGAGCGTTTTAAACGCAGGCTTATGGCCACGGCGAACAGCCTCAAGAAAAAGTAGCAACAGCTTAGAGCTGATCAAGATCTGCTAGCCGACCGATGGACTGAAGTCCTCGCGGCCGAAGAGCATGAGGTCGAACGCCCCTCCAAAAGCTACCCTAAACGCAAGCTGCTCCCCCGATTAAAGGAGGAGGCGTATGAACCTGCATCACCAGCAGACAATACGGCTAACCGACCACCCCGTGGTCGCGACAGAGGGGCCTCTAGGCCCTTCTCTAGAACCGTACCCCGGCATCGCTCGAAAAGCACAAGGCCACAGAGGAATGCTCCGGACTTGCGAGATATATTGGAGGATAAGGCAAGACAATCAAGATCGATCTATCGATCGTGTGGGTGCCCCATGATACGTGACGTCAACCGTCGCGCCGGACACAGTAAGTCCGGCCGGGCCGAACAAAACAGACAAAGCTCTTTTGAGCTCCGTCGTGATATTGCCCAGTACAGAGGCGCCGCACACCCACTATGCTTCACAGATGAAGTAATGGATCATCAAATCCCCGAAGGGTTTAAACCCGTGAATATTGAATCTTACGACGGCACAACAGACCCCGCGGTTTGGATCGAAGACTATCTCCTCCACATCCACATGGCCCACGGTGACGATCTTCACGCCATCAAATATCTCCCACTCAAACTTAAAGGACCAGCCCGACATTGGCTTAATAGCTTGCCAGCAAAGTCAATCAGGAGTTGGGAAGACCTGGAAGCCGCATTCCTCGATAACTTCCAAGGCACGTATGTGAGACCACCAGACACTGAAGACCTAAGCCACATAATTCAGCAGCCAGACGAATCAGCCAGACAATTCTGGACACGGTTCTTAACCAAGAAAAACCACTGTCCGGATGCGGAGGCCCTCGCGGCCTTCAAGCATAACATCCGCGACGAGTGGCTTGCCCGGCACCTAGGACAGGAAAAGCCGAAATCCATGGCAGCCCTCACATCACTCATGACCCGCTTCTGCGTGGGTGAGGACAGTTGGCTAGCACGCAGCAACAACCTCAGCAAAAATTCTGGCAGTCCGGATATCAAGGACCGTAATGGCAGGTCGCGTCGCAACAAAAACAAACGCCGCATTAACGGTGATAATAGTGAACATACGGCAGTCAATGCCGGATTCAGAGGCTCTAAACCCGGTCAGCGGAAAAAGCCATTCAAAAGAACTACTCCGGGTCCGTCCAATTTGGACCGAATACTCGACCGCTCGTGCCAGATACACGGCACCCCCGAAAAACTAGCCAACCACACCAACAAGGACTGTTAGGTATTCAAGCAGGCAGGCAAGTTAATTGCCGAAAACAATGACAAGGGGCTGCATAGCGATGTCGAGGAAGAGACCCGACCGCCGAACAATAGAGGACAGAAGGGTTTCCCCCCACAAGTGCGGACAGTGAACATGATATAAGCAACACACATACCCAAAAGGGAGCAGAAGCGTGCACTCAGGGATGTATACGCGATGGAGCCAGTTGCCCCGAAGTTCAATCCATGGTCCTCCTGCCCGATCACTTTTGACCGAAGGGACCACCCCACCATCATCTGCCACGGCGGATTCGCCGCATTGGTTTTAGACCCAATCATCGATGGATTTCACCTCACCAAAGTCCTGATGGATGGCGGCAGCAGCCTGAACCTGCTTTATCAGGATACAGTGCGCAAAATGGGCATAGACCCCTCAAGGATTAAACCAACCAAGACAACCTTTAAAGGCGTCATACCAGGTGTAGAAGCCAATTGTACAGGCTCAGTTACACTGGAAGTGGTCTTCAGATCCCCGGATAACTTCCGAAGCGAGGAGTTAATCTTCGACATAGTTCCGTTCCGCAGCGGCTATCATGCTCTGCTCAGACGTACCGTGTTTGCAAAGTTCAACGCGGTGACGCACTACGCATACCTCAAGCTCAAGATGCCAGGCCCTCGAGGAGTCATCACGGTCAACGGAAACACTAAACGCTCTCTCCGAACGGAGGAACATACAGCGGCTCTCGCGGCAGAAGTACAGTCCAGCCTCTTAAGGCAATTCTCGAATCCGGCCGTTAAGCAACCGGACACGGCTAAACGCGCCCGGAGTAACCTACAACAAGACCACCTGGCACGTTCCGAGCACGCGTAGCAGTGCGGCCCCAACCCCAGCCCCTGCAAAATTTCAAGACAGGTCCTTCGCGTACACCATTACGCTGTGGAGATACCATGGGCATGGGGGGTGGGGCACGACCACGATAGGCCCAGAATGCGCCTTAACCACACCAGGGGCTCTCAAGTGTGTCATTCTTTTTTTCCTTTTTTTATACATGACTCCGTTCATCAGAGGCCTTGTTCGGCAGCAGACCTGCCGAACTCACGATGCAACAGCCAGGGAAGGAGAAAGGCTACAACAAATATCCAGGTGGTCTCCATTACGAGCATTAAATCTGTTTTATACACCATTCCGCAGCCTACCCCCTGGAGGGGGACATGTTTAATAGTCCCATCCCTTGCTTATCGCACCATTTGTATCGTTCTACATTCACAACAGTCTTTTCTTGAATAAGTAATGCAGCACCTTTTTGCTTCCAATTGCGTTTCTTTCTTATACATATGTTCATTCATGACATGTTGCATCCGTACATTTTGGTACGACTAAATACACCAGGGGCTTATGTTTCCCGCATCATGGTGTGATAAGTCCGAACACTTTCACAAGTGCGGCACCCCGAACTTATAGCATTATATGCATCGGCTCCGAAACATGTCTTGGGTCAATAGTTGGGTTTGCCCGGCTCCCATGTTTTGGTACCTTACGTTTCATTGTATCGGCTAAGGTAGCACTGGGAGAACCACTGCGATTGCACCCCAGTTGAGCTGGGCGAGCGCCTCAGTGGAGAAAGCTAAAACTGACCGTCATGATGAGGCGAGAGCCGGTCGTTGTTCGAGAGGTTTTTTGCGAGTCCCTAAAGACTTATGCCGCTTAGAGCGAGGAGCCGGCTTTGTCCGGCCCAGGCATGGATAGCGCCCCAAATTCGGCCTTCCGAAGACTAGGGGCTTCGCTGAAATTTAAAATTATAGAATTCTATGGCTAAGTGAGAGTGTTTAAGCATTATAAGTCCGGTTGTCTTGTTCGTTGTGTTGAGCGCCTCCCTAGATGGACCCAAAAATGGGAACAAGAGTGCTCAAGTTTATCCCGAACACCCCAGCACTCGTGGCATGAGGGCTGAAGCCGACGACTTGCCATCTCTCAGATTTGATAAACAGCCGCACATAAGGTAATATTTTAAATTAACAAGCGTTGCTTAGTGCATATGAACTAAGTTTTCAGCGCATAGGATAACAAAATGCGAGTCTACTCAAATATTACATCTTTGGAGCACTCACCCGCAATAATGCGGGCACCCTTCGGGACACTCTTATAATACATCTCGGGCGTGCGATGCTCCTTGCCCTACGGTGGCACGTCCGTCACAAGCTTCTGAGCATCCATCTTGCCCCAGTGCACCTTTGCGCGGGCAAGGGCCCGACGGGCACCTTCAATACAGGCGGAGTGCTTGATGACTTCAACCCATGGACACGCATCCACCAGCCGCCGCACCAGGCCGAAGTAGCTCCCAGGCATGGCCTCCTTAGGCCACAGCCGAACTATGAGGCCCTTCATGGCATGTTCGGCCACCTTGTGGAGGTCGAACAGTTGCTTCAGCTGGTCGCTAAGGGGCACCGGATGTCCGGCCTCAGCATACTGAGACCAGAAGACCTTCTCCGTCGAGCTCCCCTCCTTGGCCCTGTAGAAAGCGGCAGCATCGGACACGCTGCGGGGCAGATCTGCGAACGCTCCTGGAGAGCTTCGAATTCGGGTAAGTGATAGGTAATTCACACTCACATGCTTACTTTGCATGAAAAATGCCTTACCCGCCGCTATTTTCTTCAACGCCTCGACTTCCTGGAGGGCCTTATAGGCTTGTGCCTTAGCGGCTTTGGCACTCTCAAGAGCCGTTGCAAGCTCGGACTCTCGAGTCTTCGAGTCACACTCCAAACTCTCGTGTTTTTCCACGAGAGCCTGGAGCTCTTGCCGTACCTCCGCCACCCGCGCCTCCTGCCTCTCTCGCTCGGTGCGCTCCGCAGACGCATTACATTTGGTCGCGGACACCGCCTCCTTCAGGGTCGCCACCTCGTTAGTGGCCCCTGCAATACCCACATTATCCTTGTCATTCTTCTTGCAACCAAAATCCTTTTCTGTAAGGTACAATTTTAATAAGGTGTTACTCACCTTCCTTGTCCTCGAGCTGCTTCTTGGCACGGCCGAGCTCATTCTCAGACCGCTCGAGGCTTTGCTTCAAAGTATTGACCTCCGCAGTCAGTGCGGCAGAGGTCAGCAACGCAGCATGCAATCCCATATTGACATATTTTTATGACTCCTACGTATATCTTTTTAGATCCTCAGTCCGGTTTTCTTTCCGAACACCGAACCGAGCATCAGGGGCTACTGTCTATGCGATACTATTTTACATATATCAAAATTCTTACCTCAAAGCCTGTTAGAAGGCTGCTGCAGGCTTCAGTCAGCCTGCTCTTGGCGAGCTGAACCTTCTGAATCACCACACTCATAACAGTGCGGTGTTCCTCTTCGATGGAGGCGCCATTGAGTGCCTCCAGCAAGCTATTCGGTTCCTCCGGTTGGACGGAGGCTGCCGGCATCACGGTCTTGTCCTTCTTATGAAGAGGCCACCCGCCGGACTCCGGAGCCGCTAGGGGTTCCGGGGCCGAGTCCGGTGCAAAGTCCGGGAGGTTGTTCTGCGACACCTCCGGGGCCTCCTCCTCTCGGTGGGTCCCAACTCGGCATCGTCCGCATCACGGGGGGTGGAGGTGGTCGGAACAGAATCCATATCCGACGCACCTAAGGACCCGCTCGACGAAGTGGGAAGATCATCCTTGGGCGGACTGCAGGGTTGTATGCGGCATTAGAAAGACATTATGTGGCGAAAAGAAAAACCATGAAGTTATTCGAGAGTCCGGATACTTACAATCTCGCGAGGGGCTTGGCCCTTGGGGGCCAGTCCTCGTCGTCATCACTGGCGTTGGCAGAGCAGTCCGGGGAAAGAGTTTTTCCCTTCTTGGACCCTTCGGCCTCCCTCGTTGGGGAGGCCTTCCTTTTCCTCCCTCCCCCCGCTGGGGGAGAGGCTTTCTTCTTCTCCTCCTCACCTTTGTGAGAGGAGTCTGCCTCGGAGTCATCATCCGATAACACCTGAAAACAGGAACTCTTCCGAGTGCCCGTGGCCTTCTTCTTGGCCTTCTTCTCCGGCACCACGTGGGGTGCCGGAGCCAGCAGCCCCGATAAGCGGGCGTCCGCTGGGTCCTCTGGCAATGGGGCCAGACAGATAGTCTGTTCGGCCTTCGTCAGCTAGTCCTGTCAAAGGAAAGGGAGTTGAGATCCCGCATAGAGTCAAACTATGGAAAACAAGCGTCCCGTAAAGGACAAAATCGCTTACCTCGTCAGCCGGACGCTGCGAGCTAAATCCGCGATCTTCGGTAGTGGATGCGGGAGCCTCGGCGCCCTTGAACATCACCTTCCAGGCATCTTCGTACATAGTGTCGAAGAGCCCGCTCAAAGTCTGGTGCTGCGCCGGATCGAACTCCCACATGTTGTAGCCCTGTCGTTGGCACGGGAGAATCCGGCGGATGAGCATGACCTGGACTACGTCGACAAGCTTGAGCTTCTTGTCCACTAGCTTTTGGATGCAGGCTTGGAGTCCGGCCAGCTCCTCCGAATCACCCCACGTCCGGCCGCTCTCTTTCCAGGAGGTGAGCCGTGTGGGGATGCCAGATCTGAATTCGGGGGCCGCTGCCCATTCAGGGTCACGTGGCTCGGTGATGTAGAACCACCCCGATTGCCACCCCTTAATGGTTTCCACGAAAGTGCCCTCAAGCCAAGTAACATTGAGCATCTTGCCCACCATGGCGCCTCCGCACTCCGCTTAGCTGCCCTTTACCACCTTCGGCTTCATACTAAAGGTCTTGAGCCACAAGCAGAAGTGGGGCTGGATGCAGAGGAAGGCCTCACACACGACGATAAAAGCCAAGATATTGAGGATAAAATTCGGGGCTAGATCATGGAAATCCAGGCCGTAGTAGAACATGATCCCCTAGACAAAGGGATGGAGTGGGAAGCCCAGTCCGCGGAGGAAATGGGGAATAAATACTATCCTCTTGTGGGGCCTGGGCGTGGGGATGAGCTCTCCCTCGTCGGGGAGCCGGTGCGCAATGTTGCTGGACAGATATCCGGCGCTGCGCAGTTCTGGATATGCCCCTCCGTGACGAAGGAGGCCATCCACTTGCCTCCCGCTCCGGACATAGTTGGAGGAGGTTGAGGTGAGATGTGCGAACTTGGGCGCTGGAGCTCGAGTTCACGGAGATGGATAGGCCAAGGAGGAAGAAGGCGCGGGTAAAAGGGTTGGATCTTTATCCCCTTATATGGGCGGACAAAAACATGTGTCCCCACCGGCCTGATAAAACTCGCTTATCTCCCAAGCACCACAATCAATGGCGCGGTTGGGTTACCCACGTCCGTATTGATGGGAATCCCAGAATAAGGGGAACACGATCTCTGCTTCAACAAGACGTGCCAAGGAAACCGCTTCCCTAAACGCGCTAAGGCGGTACAATAAAAACAATTCGAGTAAAGGCTTGGTAGTGGTGTGACGTCACGCCACCAAATACGTCAACAGATTGAACTGGTGTGAATATTATTCTCTCTACGGTGGTATGTGGAATTTATTTTGCAGAGCCGGACACTATCCTGGTGTTCACAATCTCCTATAAATTATTCGGAGGAGGAACCCGCCTTGCAATGCCGAAGACAATATGCGCGCCGGACTTGTCATCATTGAAGCCTGGTTCAGGGGCTACTGAGGGAGCCCTGGATTAGGGGGTGTCCGGATAGCCGAACTATCATCATCGGCCGGACTCCAAGACTATGAAGATACAAGATTGAAGACTTCGTCCTGTGTCCGGATGGGACTTTCCTTGGCGTGGAAGGCAAGCTTGGCGATATGGATATGTAGATTTCCTACCATTGTAACCAACTTTGTGTAACCCTAGCCCCCTCCGGTGTATATATAAACCGGATGGCTTTAGTCCGTAGGACGAACAACAATCATACCATAGGCTAGCTTCTAGGGTTTAGCCTCCTTGATCTCGTGGTAGATCTACTCTTGTAACACACATCATCAATATTAATCAAGTAGGACGTAGGGTTTTACCTCCATCAAGAGGGCCCGAACCTGGGTAAAACATCCTGTCCCTTGTCTCCTGTTACCATCCGCCTAGACGCACAGTTCGGGACCCCCTACCCGAGATCCGCCGGTTTTGACACCGACACTTCCCTTGCACCTTGTCGGCAGGCTGATATCTTCCATAATCAGAAGCGCCGCCGCGCTCCCTTGAGCATCTCTACAAGCTCCCCCATGCCTCTGGGCAGGGAGGCGGAGGGCCACAAGGCCTGGGAAATACCCTGCATCACCTGCCGAACTTGTTCGTGCAGTTATGAGAGCTCTTGCAGCAGATCGCATGCGGATATGGGCATCTCCTCTTCTGGGCGACCTGTCAGCATACCTACAGACATAACTCTGTTAGCCCGCTTCTTCTCCGAACTATAAAAAGGTTCTTTCGAGCACTTACTGAAAATGCCGCGTCGAAGCCTCTTATTCTCCTTCACGGAGTCAGCAAGTTGGGCCCGAACATCTGTTAGTTTAACGCCCAGCCGGGTATGGGCATCCTGGAGATCATTTTTCTCTCAAATAACCCGTGTCAGCACGCGCTCGCCAGCCTCTAGCTGTCGTTGACCATGTTGCTCATCCCCCGATACGATCTCCGGATTACCTCTGGGATTGTCTGCAGAATCTATTGTTAGATTTAAATAAATGCCGAATACTAACTGGTACATGTCATTATATTGTTTTCAATTAAGACAAGCATTACCAGATGAGGCCTTCTTGGACTCCTCCAGCTCTTTAGACAACTAGGTATTCTTCTCCGTAAGAACCTATGCATACAATGATCCTTCAAGTCTCAGGGGCTACTGGTATACATAATTATCAGATTTTCTTACCCGTATATTCTTCACATACTCGTCTGTGGCCCTAGCAAGACCATCTTGAGCAGCTCGGATGTACGCATCTCCTGAGTTGAAGGTGTTGAACGCCTCTTCGGAGAAATTAGGGTCGCGGAGTACGGCCCGTCGACGCATGTGATTCATGGCGCTCTCCACTTCAGAATTTGTAGCGGACATTCTATCCGCATCCTCTGTAGGAGGACCGTCCGGCGTTGTCCCCGTGTTAGCCTCCGCCCCTGAGTCCGGCTCTAGAATCCGGTTGGTGTAGGCGTGGCCGGCAGGCTCTCCAGACACTGTCTGGCGAGTGTTTTTTCTGCCAGGGACCACAAACATTGTTATATTTTAGAGACGATAATCACGGAGCAGGTTTTTACTCATACCTCTGCGACGGTGTCTCGGTCCTGACTGCCTTCCTTTTAAGCCTACCCGGCTTCGGTGCCCCTTGTTGGCGAGTCACCGCGGGTTCGGCACGGCGCCCCGATGGCCTTCCATATAAAATGTAATACATGGGCGGGGGGTAAAGCGCAAAGAAGGGCTCCTTCTTGGAAGTTAGGACTCCGGTTTTACTTACCTGTGATGCAGGGAGTAGGCCGGGATAATCAGCTATGATGGCCACCAAGGCACCATCACGGCTTAGCTGATAGAACATCCTGTCGACGAGCTCCACAAATATGTCCGGGTCTTCTTCGAGTCCGGGGTCGAGGGCCCTGTCAGGGTCCTCTGGCTGTGGAGATGGGCTGTGGACCTCCCTCACAGCTTTTCACAGTTCCTGCTATGAATTAGCAGGGTAAATATTTGTGTTAAAGAATGCGGGAGTAAATGGAATTGAGTAAAGGATGGCAGCTCACCCAGCTTGGGGGGTTGTACATGGAAAATCCATCCCGTGGCTTAATATGGAGGAACTACTCTTCTTCTCCTTTGTATAAATCGGACAGTATTTTCGCCAGAGCGGTGGCGGAGTCTGGACCTATACGACCGCAGCGGGTGGCATCGTCTTCTCCGTTGAAATGCCAGATGGGTTTCCCCCGACACTGAAGTGGCTGCACCCCCCGCATTATCCATATTGACATAACCTTGATTATTGTTAGTCCTGATTCAGCCAGTGTTTTTATCCTGCCCATCAGGTAAAGGACCTCTCTGTTATCTTCCTCTTGGGGGCTCCGGGGGCGCCAGCTGTGGCGTTTCTTTAGCGGGGCATTAGCAAACTCAGGAAGACCCATCCGAATAGGATCCGGAAGGGGGACGTCCTCCATATAGAACCACTTCGAAGGCCAGTCTTTGGATGTCTTCTTCAGAGTATCGGACAGGTATCCGGTCCCGGCGATACGCCATATTTCGGCTCCGCCCACTTGGTATATTGATCCCTCCTAAGTGCGGGGGACGAGGCAGAATAGCCTCTTCCATAGCTTGAAATAAGCTTCACAGCCCAGGAATAGCTCGCAAAGGGCGATGTAGCCTGCAATGTGCAGTATGGAGGCAAGAGTGAAGTTATGCAGCTGGAGGCCGTAGTAATCCAGGAGCCCGCGGAGGAATGGATGGATTGGAAATCCGAGTCCCCTCAGCAAGTAAGGGACAAGGCATACCCGCTCCCCCCTGGATGGGTTGGGAAAACTCTCTTCCTGCTCTCCGCCATTGTAAGTGGCTAGTCCGGCTCGGAAAGGGACCATATATGCAGGAGGGAGAAACCCCTGGGTCTGCAACTCTACTAATCGGCCTTGGGGGACAAAATACTTCTCCCAGTCACCTAGCTCAGTGCTAAGGGAGCGAGAGGAGGAGCTGCGGCAGCCGGCCATGATGGAATGGCTTTTTCCGAGCATGCTCTGATGGATACTCGCTGGGGGAAGATGGTGTGATTTGGATCTGAGGATCCCCGTCTCTTTAAATAGACGATTTACTTACATGGTCAGGGTGGCAAATGTAAAAATGCCCCGACTTCTCGCATTCGCTCAACATGTGGAGACTGCCATTATTAAGGCACAAAAGCCGAGGAGTGCAACATTAATGGGAAGCCGGACATTGCTCATTACAACAGGTACTCAGGGATTTTGGAGAAGAACCCGCCTTGCAATGCCTAAGACAACCTACGCGCCGGACTCATCGTCATTGAAGCATGGTTCAGGGGCTACTGAGGGAGTCCTGGATTAGGGGGTCCTTGGACAACCGGACTGTATACTTTGGCCGAACTGTTGGACTGTGAAGATAAATGATTGAAGACTTTGTCCCGTGTCCGGGTGGGACTCTCCTTTGCGTGGGAGGCAAGCTCGGCAATCCGGATATGTAGATATCCTTCTCTGTAACTGATTGTGTAACCCTAGCCCCCTTCGGTGTCTATATAAACAGGAGGGTTTAGTCCGTAGGACAACAACAATCATAATCATAGGCTAGCTTCTAGGGTTTAGCCTCTACGATCTCGTGGTAGATCAACTCTTGTAATACTCATATCATCAAGATCAATTAAGAAGGAAGTAGGGTATTACCTCCATCGAGAGGGCCCGAACCTAGGTAAAACACTCCAACATGTCGTGCCATCCATCCAAGTCAGGGAGATAGTCCTCGAGCTTAGTGAAAGGCTTCAGGTTGAAATGCTGAGCGGCTACGCATGTTCGGACGTGTTCCCGTGACATTTGTCCTTCTTCGTAGAACATCCATGTTTTTTTGATGACCTCCTTCATGATGATTTGGGCAAGTTCGCGTTGGATGTGATAGAACTAAGCTTTAAGTCGATGATCCTTGATATCTCCTAAGTTCTTTACCCATCCCAGAATATGGGCATCGCCGGATCTAGGTGACATGTGCAGGTTCTGGTGATCCCGTCTATGCTCCAGCATGTGGTGTAGGATAGAGAATCCATCATTAAGAGAATCACTCGGTTGCTGGATTCAGCAGAAGTCGGTTTTATGGCCGAAAGCGGGCCTGCCGTCCCTTCTCTTCTTGTCCTTGACCTCTCCACCCCGTGTGCCGTAGTAAAACATAGCACTGTCGAGAACAGACTTGATGTGGGTGTAATCCTTTTTGTTAATGTTCTTCGACGAGTCCAAGTAAAGAGCGTGGGAGTATAGGGGGTAGAGGATGATGAGGACGGCGCACCCGCCGATGCACAAAATAAGTACATCTCAAATTAATTAGCCTCCACCGTGCAAATGAATGATTGAAATCAAAGGAAGGATATCCGCGCGGATGACTTATAGGGGATGATAAGGCACGAGAATTGCCTCCTTGTCCTTATTGGGGAGCATGAAATTGACGATGTATTCCCTCACGTATTGACGGTGCTCTGCGCAGACTCCCAAGAAGCCCTCGTGCATGAAGTATGGGTCAACGACACAGATATGAGGTATCTGCTCAACCTCGATGCGGTAGTTCATGTGCAAGGCATAAAGGCGGACAAACGTAAAATCTAGCTTCTTCAAGTGAAACGTGTCGAAGATGTACTCAAATCAAAGGCAGAACATTTCCGCAGGGAATGTGTCAACGTACGACAATTGTCGCGGCACGTTGACCACGTAGAGTGGGTATCCTGGTTTTTTCAAGGCGATGAGGCCTTTCTCTATCCGCAACACATCGTCATGAAGTCTCCTTAGTTCGCCGAATCTATCCCCTAGCACTGCTTTAGGTAGGATTGGTTCACCGGGGATATGCCATTTTGCCGCACCGGGGATATCTATACGGTCTTGAACCCGAGGCTGATGAGGTGGATGGATCATAGAAGCAGCTTTGTTGCCTTTCCTCGGTCTCTTCCTAGGCTTCTTTGCTACCGGAAGGTCGTCCATAATACGTTCAGACTACGGAGGCGGCAATTTAGGCACCAACTCATGACGCTCAAACTCTAAGTAGGCGCCAGTATTGAAATACTATTGAGTGTCATCGTCATCCTCACCTCATCTATGGTGACGTCACCAGCGACTAATGGAGCCTCTTCCTCACCTCGTCCGCTATCACCCAGCACGACAGCTGACGCTAATTGGGTAGGTGGGGTGTTGATGTTCATACCTAACTGCATGCTCGTGGGTGTGCTCCTGGCCGCCTCCCGGTCGGCCTACAAAGACATGTCTGCGACGTGAGACATCTGAAAGGCAACGAAAACGGGAGATTATACATTTATTGAAGAGGGCCGGTGTGACAGATACCATGAGGGCGTCGAGCTAAGCCAAAGAAGAAGTACCGCCGAGCACGTCTGGTGCCGGAGCCGGTGCCGAAGCAGGTGCGAGAGCCGGTGCGGGAGCAGGTGTAGGAGCAGGTGCAGGTGCAAGTGCTGGTGCAACGTTAGTCGAGATGCTCCTGAAGAAGTCAGCAAGGGGAAAGTCTGCTGCATTTTTTTCTGGATTTTGCCTGCTCCAATTGAAAACGGCCGGAACCAAGACAATAGACATATCTGCAAGCACCTGTTTTGTGGCAGCTACCGCTGTTGCGACTATCTCAGATGATTTCTTCTCAACCGCAATCTCAACCTTCTTGTTGATGTTTTCTTCAGTTAACCTCCGTGTTTCCTTTCTCTCCTCCGTGGTCTCACGTTAGTACTTCTTCCACGTGGCGCCGTCTCCGACACCATGCACGTGTCCATACGACGGTCGAGTCTCCACCGGGAGTCCTTTCAATATGTTCAACACCCGGTTGAATGGAGTGTCCCACTTGGGCCTCGCCAACGCCTCAGACGGTGAGTCGCTTTCGGCCGCAATCCTGTGCTGCTCTCTCTGCAAAAGGCAGAAGGATCGTTTACAAATATGACTAACGTGCAGTCGAATTGATCAAAAACTAAAATTACTAACAGTCTCATGAACTCCGTCGTGACTGGGCCTGTCTCGAAAACCTTCTTGACTGAGTCCCAATGGTGTCGTGCCCTGAGGACGTCACACTCCTGCGGGACGGTGAAGTCCGCCAAGAGGTCAGGGATGCCCAGACTCTCGCGTTCCGCGTCCTCCTTGGCCCATATGGACCTCTTCCCGACGTAACCATGGCTTCTGAGGTGGTGGCACCCCATGTTCCTCTGTCGAATCCCCTTCATGTACTTCAACTTTTTTTGGCAGCTTCGGCCTCGCAAGCCACCTTGAATATTTCAAGGTGCTTGTCGGTGTCAAAACCGGCGGATCTCGGGTAGGGGGTCCCGAACTGTGCGTCTAGGCGGATGGTAACAGGAGACAATGGACACGATGTTTTTACCCAGGTTCGGGCCCTCTCGATGGAGGTAAAACCCTACTCTTGCTTGATTAATATTGATGATATGGGTAGTACAAGAGTAGATCTACCACGAGATCAGAGAGGCTAAACCCTAGAAGCTAGCCTATGGTATGATTGTTGTTGTATATCTCTATCGACTAGCCTGGCCCTGGTTTATATAATACACTAGAGGCCTAGGATAACAAGAGTCCTAGCCGAATACGCCGGCGGGGTAGGAGTCCTTGTCTTGATTCCCAAGTCTTGTGGATTCTTCCTTGTATGCGGCAGCTGTCCGGACTGGCCCATGAGTATACGGCCATGGGGGTCCTCAGCCCAATCCAACTGATCGGGAGATGACGCGTTGAGTACCCCCTAGTCCAGGACACCGTTAGTAGCCCCCTGAACCGGTCTTCAAGTTAGGGACGCTCCTCGATTCTTCTGAACTGTTCTTCATCTTCGGTTGCCGGTCTTGAAAACTGGTTCAACAAATCTTCTCATCTTCTATCTTGAGGATCGCCGAAATGCATTCGACGAGTTTACACGTCGGGTATTCGAGGAGCCCCTTTAAGTTTCCGGCCTTTATCAATGCCTTGTTATTTTTATGCCACACCCTGGGTTCGGAGTTGTTCCCGGGACGCAGTGTCCTCTTGCGTCCGAGCTCTAACGCTAGACTGCATTCAAGGTATCTCTTGCAGCCGAGCACCAATGCCGGACTGCTTCCCGGCTCTAACGCCGGAATGTATCCGAGCTCTAACACCGGACTATGTATCCGAGCTCCAACGCCAGACTATATCCGAGCTCCAACGCCGGACTATGTATCCGAGCTCCAACGCCGGACTGTATCCGAGGTGTCGTAAATCACCTTGGTTCAAAGAAGTTTGAAGGAGTTTAGCCGAGCTTAATGCCGGAAATGCCCTCTATGGAGCCAGCCACTAGTGCTCGAGCTTTATGCCGGACTGCTTCCGAGGTGGTGCACCTCCCCGAATGTGGGCCGATTTTTGTTAATATTTTTGATTGATACAATTTATTCTCTGCCGAGATACATAGCCAGTAGCCCTCAAGGTGGGTATCGGTCTAAAACCCGAGATGCACATGAAGGATGACATAAGACCGCTGATCCCGGTAGCCGCTGAGACTCAGGTTGATTTGCAAAATCGGTCTGAGGATCAAGTCCTAGCTCGGCAGAATACTTCGGGACACAACAAGCGGCGTGCTCAGACCTCAAGACTCAGGTTGGGTGTGGCCGACCAACCTGAGGATCAAAATCTCCTCGGAGACTGTATTACACTTAAAATTTTCTGCATTGGACAAGCAATGCAGTAGCCCCCGAGACACTGGTCGGGTGGCAACACCAGATCAGGGGATCGATGTGCCCCTTTAATATTTGTAAATAATAAGCCCGAAGCCCAGTAGCCCTCGAGCCTTAATGCGGGCACGAGAGGCCGAATTAAGGATCAATATCCATAGTAAAATCACAAATTATGTGTAATGACTCTATGTATCCAAGTACTTTACATCATTAATGCTCAGATCCGCATTGTACAAAACTTTGTTGACCGACCATCGGCTTCCACCCCCTCGGCCAATAGCCGAGGAGTGTTTATCCTACTTTATAAAGCCTTTATGAGGGCAAAGATTTATGACAAACAAGGCAACCTGGCCATACGGTTTTATAAACAAAGGTACGCGGAGAGACATGTTATATTACTGTTTAACAGAAGAAATGTCTTCCAAAGAAAATAGTCCCGCTATCGGTTCCTTTCTTTGGGTTGTCATGCTAAGCATGATCATGAAACCTCAGCTCCCATGTAAGAGCAAAATATCAAGGATTTAGTTTGGGAGGCCAGTTAATAGCCCCCGGTAGTGTTCGGCGACAGTCGAGGTCAAGCCGTAAACACTTCGGCCATTGTTATGAATGGCCCGTCGTTTAACACCGTCATCGGATCGCCGACCAGTTTACGCTTATTGTGACAGTCAGTTTTCGGCTTTCTCCACTGAGGTGCTTAACCATCTGAGATGGAAGCACAATCACAGTGGTTCTCCCTTTGCACAACTAGCCGAACAAAGCGGAACATAGGAGGCAAGCGCAGGAGCCGGGCAACCCAACTATTGACCGAAGACACAATTCGAAACCGATGCATATATAACAATATCCGAGAATGTTTTTGCTGAATCTCTAAAGGTGTCCGGCGTTGCACTGCGAGACTTGTGCTGAAAACACAAAAATAGTTTAAAAGTGCCATGGGCTCGAAAAGCCAAAAAACTTATTCAAAAGGTTAATGTCCGAACTAGATCAAGTGTTCGGTGCCAATCCGAAAATTGGACTTTAGAAAAAAAAGGTGCTTCTGTCGTGCTTTAACATGACACATCCTATCTCAAAACTTCAAGCGGGTCAGCCAACGGTTTCAACCTCCTATCCCGAAGGCGGAGTACTTCTTACTATGCTAGTTTAGCAAACTAAACTCTAGCGGCTTTGAGAGAGAAATTAGGCTCCCCGGCTAGTGACCGCACACTTGTGTCAAAAAAAGGAGTGATAAATAATAATAAAAACTTTGCAACGGCTAAGAAGAAAAACACTTATCATAAAACGGCTCATATAAATTTAAGAGCCCCCAAGTGACTTGGGTAAAAGAATGATTGCATGTACCGAAGTACTTATATCATATCTATGTTCAACCGAACTTTAAACGCGTCTTAACCAACCGTCGGCTTCTCCCTCTTCGGTCAAGGACCGAAAAGTGTTATGTACTCTATATGTCGAGAATATCGACGGTGCTCCCAATAACCAGGCAATCAGGCCATAAGGCTGTAACAGACAAAGCGCGCTCAGGGAACTTATGCTATATTACTGCAAAGAGTAAGAAGCATCTTCGAAGAAAATAGTACCCCCACCAATACCTTTCTTCGGTGCTCATTGTTATTATGAGACTTGTGCAATAGATTTTTTGTACTCATGAGTTTCGTTGTGTGCCGACCATGATTGAAAACAATAAGAGCGCTAGCTTTCGGCTTCACCCAGTCTGAGGTCCGGCTCGGGTGACCCGATCATGACAATAGCAGAGGTGCTCCCTTTACTCCCTAGCCGAACAATCGGGAACGTAGGGGTAAGCACAGGAGCCAGGCAACCCAGCTTGCAAATCGCTTAAGTCAATATGGTGCATATTGTGGCATAATACATGAACAAGGAACGAAGTCATACAAGTATAATCATATGCAAGAGGAAAAAGCTTCATGAAGGAAGCCCCCAAGTAAATGGGGTATTTGAATTTGCGCGTCACAAACAAAGTTTGGACAAGAAAAAGGTATAATGCTTGGCCGAGCCGAGCACAAGTTAAAAATTTAAAACTTTGAGCATGAAGACAACTTAGCTGGTTAATGTGTTCGGTATTGATGACGCGGTCCAAGCTTGATGCGGGACAAGGTTCCATCCCCGAGCCGGTCCTGAGGTGGCGGAGCAAAGAGCTCGGCACTCCGAAGTGGTGATATAGCACAGTCAATGCAGGACGGAAGGGTGATGCCGAAGTCCCCGGCATGGGGTAATGAAGTGTTGACAAAGCCCCCCGTCCAGCCGAGATGACGCCAAAGGATATAGTCCAGCTGGATCATTTTCCTGTGCACAAAAAATAGTGCAAACCGGAGATAATAGTAATAATAATAAAAATAAAAAAATTCGTTGCATAACAAATAATTTATGCAAAGTGAGTAATAAAAGAAATATGGCCTGGCGCCGAAGTCGATGTCGATGCAGGGCGGCGGCGTGATGCGGTAAAGGCATGGCAAGGCCTGAATTCACATGTTGGTTCGAGTTCCGGATGCGGCGTTCGCCGGACTATGTACGGAAACTAATCGAACCACCATGCGACCGTCGTTAATGCGGCCACCATTTGATAGACCTGCGTACATATGACGGACAAACCAGAGTAATAATTCATTGGGAAAAATGAACCCTAACAAGCAAAAAAAACTAGGATTAATAGCACCTGGCTTATTTGTTGTAGCAATCGGAAGAAAGGTGATTCCCAAAATTGGGGCTCGATCCGCACACCTATCGCATCATGGGTGATAAAGCAACGGCATGGCGATGCTGGCAAAGGTTGGCTCGCCGAAGAAAAGCCCTCAGTCCAGCTAACGTGACGGAGCTGGTCGGCCAGCGACGCCGAAGTCGCCAGAGTAGGTTGATGAAGAGATCATGAAGCCCCCGGTCCAGCGATGCAGGTCGTGACGTGGTCGATGCTGGCTTGATGAAGTGACCGTGTGGCGATGCAGGTGTGCCCGCTCCATGTAATCCGTGGGGCGGCGATGTTGGTGACGATTTATCCTTCGCGATGCTGAACTATTGTTCGGCTGGCCGAGATGATGATTCGAAGAAATTGAGCTCAGCTCAACAAAGCGACGACGTGTCTAACGCAGGTCGGCCGCCGTGGAGTGATGTTGTCGGGCTGGTTTGACACCGGCGCGACGGTGAAGTTCGTATTGCAAGAATACTTTTAATACTACTGGGATGTGTTTGAGAATAAAACACAACACCCCATACGAAAACTTCCTTCAAAAAGGATGTCCGAGATCCCGTTCATAAAGAAGATGAATTCGGGTCGGATTCGTTCTCGTGCAGAAAATAGATCCAAAAAGTGATGCATTAATCGGAAGTTTCCCGGAGTTTGTACGGTCGGATCGAGCTGAAATTTTGGCAGGTGGTAGATATGGGAATTCCGCAGCAAATCAACGGTTGGATCCTCCAAAGGACGTCCGAGCTAGATCCTGGATACCACGCCCTAAACTCGTCTGGATTCTCATCCAGATTCAACAGGGCTCCGGTATATCGGAGATTGCCGGAGATTCCTCCATCGGAACTCGACGAAATTTTTGCAGGGTTGTTGTAGACTTAATTCCGCATAATTACACCGAAGTAATCGTTTAAGCGACACTCGAGGAGGCGGTGGCGGCGGATACAAGTTTGCTGTCCAGAAAAACAGCACGGTTGCCTGAGGGCAATGTTGACGTTGAGCCCCCGAGCTCCATGGATGACTCCTCCATGATCTTGACAGAGATCAGAGTTGGTGTTGATGAAGGCCTTCATCCGAACATGACGAACGGAGGTAGGGCGCAGTCCTCGGTCAAGCCAAGGTGACCAGTCGAGCTGGTGACGAAGAAGCCGACGTCGCAGTCGACCTGCAGTCGAGCCATTGATCCTTTCGCCGATCACACAGCAGAACTCTCAATGAAAGCACCAATGTCGGTGTCAAAACCGGCGGATCTCGGGTAGGGGGTCCCGAACTATGCGTCTAGGCGAATGTAACAGGAGACAAGGGACATGATGTTTTTACCCAGGTTCGGGCCCTCTCGATGGAGGTAAAACCCTACTCCTGCTTGATTAATATTGATTATATGGGTAGTACAAGAGTAGATATACCACGAGATCAGAGAGGCTAAACCCTAGAAGCTAGCCTATGGTATGATTGTTGTTGTATATCTCTATCGACTAGCCTGGCCCTGGTTTATATAATGCACCAGAGGCCTAGGATAACAAGAGTCCTAGCCGAATACGCCAGCGGGGGAGGATTCCTTGTCTTGATCGCCAAGTCTTGTGGATTCTTCCTTGTATGCGGCAGTTGTCCGGACTGGCCCATGAGTATATGGCCATGGGGGTCCTCGGCACAATCCAACTGATCGGGAGACGACACATTGAGTACCCCCTAGTCCAGGACACCGTCAGTGCTCTTCCGTGATTGTCGGATTATCCTTTAGAATCTCGGAGTAGGGTTCCTTTTTGTTGACGATCTGATATTTCACCCTTGCTTTCCAGGCGGCCAGCGCATCGCTAAACTTTGTCATGGCGTGTTTGTTTATCTTCTTCATTGCTGGGTCCTTATCGGGATCGTTATAATCCTTTTCATTCCGGCCTGGGAATAAGAATATTTGGTGCAGCTTCTTTAGGAGGGAGGGCCTCATATTATCTATCTTCTGTAGTTTCTCATCGTTGATGGTGGCGGTTGTCCATACGATGCAGCCTATTTGATTGATGCAGCACGCGCGTGCTTCCGTGGGTGTGTTTGGCTCAAAAATGTCATCGTCCACCTTCATGATCACCAGTCTAGTAGTCCTGAGCTTGTTAGGAAGCCGTTGCCTCTTTGCTTTCGGTTCTATACTGGCTTGGCTAGTCTCGGCGCCGGCTCAGTCTCAGTGCCGGTCTTGATGCCGGTCTCGATGCCGGTCTCAGGCTCTCTGGTCTCAGTCTCAGCGCCGGTCTCCATGTCGGTCTCAGTCTTCGATGTGACAGGTGGACCCAGCAACATCAACCGTTAATCATCGGCTTCCCTCAAAAATTCATCTGCCGCCAGGTAGACGTTGTCGCAATCACCAGAACCCTGTCCTTCATCGTTGCTAGCCATGTTTCCTATGATTAAATCTAGTCAATTAATTCTAGACCTAATAAAATGAATAATGAAATAAAAAGGCCCATGCTTTGCAGGAACATTGACTCCTTCCCGGTGCGGCATATCCCGGGCACTCGATATGTCTTAGTTTGTAGCACAAGTCATGCCGAAATTCACGGAAAATTTTGGCATGACCTTTGCTAAAAAGTGGACAAATCGAGAACCTGGAATTTGCTAGAACGGAAATAAATCAAAATTCCAGCAAAACATAGGCCACTTGGCTTCATTCCCTAGAAACAACAAAATGCCACTTGAGCACAATCGAACCACTTCTATGTTGCATATAACATGACCACTTAAGAATGTGTACATGAGAAACTACAACAGTACATAAACATGTGCAAACACAATTGAGGAATTTGCATATATCCTGACCACTTCAAATTTGCATCTCCTAGCGTTTGACACTTGAAAATATACACAAATCCCATGTTCTCTCAAACTCAATTCAAAAACCAAATATAGATTATATTTAGTTAACTACTGAACTAAACTTTACTCTAAACAAAACCCTACTGCCCTAATTAACATCTAGTTAAACAAACTCAATTCAAAAACTAAAACCTACTGAACTAATTAACATCTACATTATCTACTACTTAACATCTATTATTACCCTAACTAAAAAACATCTAGTATTGACCGTACTTCCCTAGTTAACTAGTACCATCACTACTACTAATTAACATCTACTACTACTACAAAAATTATTATCTATGAACCCAAGTACTAATTAACATCTACTGCTACTGCTAATTAACATGGCAGAGGAAGAAAAAGCAGAGAGAGAGAGAGAGAGA